>NW_017189516.1:16261990-16348600 GCF_001704415.2 Capra hircus
TGCTCACAACTCCATCCTGTTTTTTTCGAGCATTTTCTATTTGAAAAAAGTAGGGGGGAAAAAGGTTTAAAAAAAGGACTAATTCTATCCTTCTGGCCCCTAACCGGTCCCCTCTCCCTTCTGTCTTCCCCATTTCATGCATGCGTGCTTATTTATTGTATAGTTGATATACAATGTCGTGTTATTTTGAGGTGTACAGCAAAATGATTTTGTTCTATGGGCTTCCCTGGTGGCTCAAATGGTAAAGAATCCACCCACAATGCGGGAAACCTGGGTTCAATCCCTGAGTTGGGAAGCTCCCCTGGAGAAGGGAATGGCTACCCACTCTAGCATTCTGGCCTGGAGAATTCCATGGACAGAGGAGACAGGCTAGAGTCCATGTGGTTGCAAAGAGTTGGACATGATTGAGCAACTTTCACATACACACACACACACATATCAACATATATATAAGTTGTTTGTCAGATTCTTTTCCATTACAGGTTATTATAAGATACTGAGTGTAGTTCCCTGT
Source organism: Capra hircus (assembly GCF_001704415.2). Taxonomy (NCBI): domain Eukaryota; kingdom Metazoa; phylum Chordata; class Mammalia; order Artiodactyla; family Bovidae; genus Capra; species Capra hircus. The sequence goes on from NW_017189516.1 coordinate 16,262,505, forward strand.
GCGATACAGCAGGTCCTCGTTGGTCATCTATTTTATATATAGTAGTGTGTGTCTGTTAATCCCAATCTCTTAATTTATCCCTCCCCTCCCCTCATGCATATTTATTTATTATTTCTATAGTGGACCTCCTTGTCCCCTTTATGAAATCCTTACCAATTGAAATAATGAGGTCTCTTCGGAGGACAAAACCCACAAGTCTTTGGGACTCCCGGGACACCACCACTGGGAAGCCACTGTAAGTTGTTTCACTGATTATGGTCTCTACATCTTCCACGGTCATACTGTCCTGAGTAAGGACAGTCAACAAAGGATCATTTCTCCGGGGTTTCATCACATCCATTGCCAGGGTCTTATGAGCAAACTCTTCTTTGGCTTCAAGAAAGGGGTACCCATTGAGACGGATGTGGGCATCATAGATGCCCTCCCGCCCAAGAGCATCTGCCACCCACTTGCTTGTCATAGCTGCAGCCATCAGAGGCACAATGTATTCCAAGCCACCAGTTAGTTCAAACATTATGACAACAAGAGAAACGGTCATCCGAGTCACCCCACCTGCAAAAATAGACAACAGGCTACTTAGTGAAGGCAGGAAAAGTATAGGTTTCATTACAGTTATGGACCTTTCACAGGCCCCATCCAGAAAAAGTTACTTACCAGAAACATCACTAAAAGGAGGCCCTTGCCTACAACTGCATAGACTCCTACAACTGCATTCAAACAAGTTTACAATGGACATGAGTTACACTTCTCAAAATAACCTCTACAAAAGATACCTCCTTCACTCTTGTTTCATTTGTTTATTGCTCCCCACCAACTCCCAATTATAGAAGTAACTGCATAAGATGTCTATGATTTGTATAAAACCACAGATGTGAGAGGTTCTCTGGGACATGCAGGCCCACTGTAGAATAATTGGAAACTATATATATCTTTAAAGTATATAAAGGAAAGTCTTACCTGTAAATTCACTGCCTAGAAAAATGCTGAGTAAAAATTTCAAGTGACTTTTTTTCAAAACATATGTTTTTATATAGATGAATTTGTTTTATACGTTTAAATTCCCCACCATGCCTTTTCTCCTAACTTTATGTTAGGAATACTTTGCATATTACTACAAATTTATTTAAATTGTATTTTAAAATATTAAACATATTAGCATCACATTCAGTGGCTCTATGGTATAGCATTATATGGGTGTACCATAATTTATTTAACCAGTCCCTTACTGCACTTTTAGGTTGATTCCAGTTATTTGCTATTACACATAATACCATGATGAACATTCTTGTGCAGGTATTTTTGTCCAAATTTCTGGTTTCTTCCTCAATATGACAGAATTTGAGAGAATTCCTCTCAAAGGGGAGGAATGGAGATATATGGTAAAGAATGCCTTCTTAAAGCACTTGAAAATGGCAAACCCAACAAGAAATGGATAGTTTTTTTTTTTTTAAACCTACAGTCAGTTATGTATAGTATAACTCATCTTTACAATGCCACCTGGGTAGCAATTTCTTTGAAATCACTGCAAACAATACTCACCCAAGCAGGCTGCAGCCCCAACCATCGCATAAAGGCCAGGAGTGATGCAATCCGCTCCTTGACTGCACCAGCTATTGAAGATGGCCCAGTCATGGTGGTAATAAGCCAGCTGTTCCATCCCAACTCCCAAAAGCCGACCTGCTATAGCACCAACAGCCATGCTAGGGATAAAGAGACCAGAAGGAATCTGCAAAGAGAAAGCAACAGATGGTCAGTGAGAAGTGATGTAATTACGTGGCACGTGATAAGGGCTAGAGGACTGACCCTCTGCAAAGCGAACAGGCCAATGACAATCTAACTATGCACTATGCTAGCAAGTGGCTGCAAAGATCTGTGTAACACTACAGGGACTAGAGGTTCTCTGGGACGTGCAGGCAAGTACAACTGCAAAGATGCTTACCCTGATTCGGGGTCCATCAGGCAAGAGCCTGAACTCTCCAGACCAACACAGAACTGGAGGTAGAAATTAAGCCTTTCCCAAAGAAAAAGGAAAATAGATGGAGTTTCTCATATATGCAGACAGTTTACCCAATTTTGAATTCTTATCAACAGCAATTACCCTTTATTGACTATCTACAATGCTCTATGTTGGATGCTCTACAGACTGGATTTTGTGGGTTCTTTACAACCATCCCAAGAGGCGAGTGTTATTATCCTCAATTCACAAGCGATCTAAGGTACAGAGAGGTTAAGAATTCATCCAAGGCCAAGATTTAGTAAATGTTGGTGATGGGTTTAAATGTAATGCTTCTAATCACTCTCATGTATTGAATCTTGACCCACTGCCCACACAAAAAGGATGGCATATGAGGTTTCAGTTTAACAGTATAAAAGAAAGAATAAATTAGTTTTTTAATGAGGTAGTGACTATGGTTGCATGACTATCCCCAAAAAGGAACCCCCATCTGTCTCCTCTTTTCTTTTTGAACTCCTAGAATGTAACTGGGGCTTCTCTGGTGGCTCAGTCAGTAAAGAAACCAGCTGCAAAGCAGGAGACAAGGGTTCAATCCCTGGGTCAGGAAGATCCCCTAGAGAAGGAAATGGCAACCCACTCTATTATTCTTGCCTAGGAAATTCCATAGACAGAGGAGCCTGGTGGGCTACAGTCTATGGGGTTGCAAGAGTCAGACATGACTTAGGGACTAAACCACCACCACCAGGATACAATAATGCATTGTCAATTTTCTGTGCTAAGAGAGGGAAAATGATGACAGGGATAACCCAAACAGCAGATTATTTTAAAATAGCTTTGATTCTAGAATATATTTGAATTGGGGTGGGTCTGATGGTCTGCAAATTCACTTTTAAATGAAAGAATGAAGCCATGAGGTGCAAAGTAACTCAAGAAGCACTGCAAATCTGTTCAACATGTTGAGGATGGATATGAATTCAGAGATTAGTGTACTCCCTAAACTGCATTGTTGGCCCTTATTTTCTGTTTTGAATCTATTTCTCTAGAGAATAGAGCAAATACACTGGTAGTTGAGTGCTAAAGAAAAGAAGGGCTTCCCTGGTGGCTACAGATAAAGAATCTGCCTGAAATGGAGGAAACTCAGGTTCAATCCCCGGGTCAGGAATATCCCCGGGTCTGGAAGATCCCCTGAAGAAGGGAATGGCAACCCACTCCAGTATTGTTGCCTGGACACATAAAAACCAAGGAAGATGAGGAAAATACAGATTTTCCTTCTTGATTTCTTCTGACACATGGAAATTATCATGAGTACTGAAAATAAAAGATACTGCCCTGATGTCAGCTTTTGATAATCTAAGTATTAATTTAGGGTCACCTATGAAGTTCTTGATAATTGGACACTATTAACAACTATAAAAAATACATTTAGCTATATATTGGGTTAAACCATATGAAATTGCTATTTCAGTGGTTAAAATGGTTGGCAACTTTATCTGGTTCAACCAACTACTTTGCTTTATTGGTAAACGCCAAAGCCACTTTATAAGGACCAAATATGTGCTGGTCAGATATTGTTTTGATACAAAATGCACTGGGATAAATACCTCACCATCCTTTTTGAGTGGCAAAATATGTTTTCCACAGAAAAGGAGAAAACATTTCTACTTTTAAAATCTCATCACTGAGGTTTACATTTGGCCTAAAACTAGGCTTGGGCAATTTTAGATAGCCATACAATTGTCTAAGAAGTTATGAGGATATTGAGGATATGTGCGGGTAAAAGGGGCCTGGGGTGGGTTAGTGGACAATGCTGGGTGAAGCTGGACATACCCCATGAACTATGAGAATTTTATGGTATCTTGGCTTTGCCCTGAAAACCTACAGACACACAAATATCCAGGAAGGACCAAAAGAATCTCCTCACCTTCATGCCAAAGGTGAATATAGTGATGACAATTTTCAGTATGAGTGTCAAGGCCAGCTGCCACATTGCACTGTAGACGCCCTCGCCAGCTGGTCTGTCGGGCAGCTCACCCGCCTTGCTTGTGTTGAAACGGTTCTTATAATCACAGAGTTTGGAGGAGTCCAGGAGGCCACAGTCATTGAACAGCTCAGAGATGAGCTCACTTGTGCTCACTCGGGTATACTCATTGGGGAAAGCCAGGATGGCAGTGATGGCTGTCACGACAAGAACCTCTACAACAGGATACTTGCCCAACTGGGTAGTCTTCCGCTTCCGACACCAGGCAATGTTAGTGCGGATAAAAAGAGCTCCCCACAGACCACCAAATATGCCCAGCATAATGAAGGGCACAAGCTCAAAGAGATGCCATGGGGTGTGAAACTCCACATAAAATAGAACCAGGCGGCTGTTCCCAAACGGATTGATGGAGCGTAGAGTGAATGCTGCCACTAAAGCAGCAAAAAATGAACGCCACAGTGTTTTGAGGGGAAAGTAGTAGCTGACCTATAGGAGAAAAAGCGAGAAAATCAACTCAAGTCAATATGCAGGAACTATTTGGGGTGAAAAATTGTGCTGTGACAATTCGAGCTAAGGATGAAAATGGCCTGGAAATTTCCAGTCCCGTGGCAAAGCACTAGAGTTGGGCAGAGCAATTCGGGACTACAGTATACATAGACAATGGCCAGAATTCCTGGCACAAAATCACAAGTGTGGCTCTACAGACAGACAAAAGCAGTTACCTCTTCTAGGCTGAATAATACTCCACCAATAGGTGCCCCAAAGGCTACAGATACACCAGCAGCAGCGGCAGCTGACAAGACCTATGATCCAAAACTCAAAATTAGTGATAGGATAAGGCCACGTTCCTACCTTCAGTCACATTTTAAAGGGAATATTGGTGGCTACCAAATGTAAACAAAACAAAGAAAACTTTACCTGCTCTATACCCAGCTTATCAAAAATGAAGTTCAACATATATTTACTTTGAGAGCAAACATTATCTGCTGAATCTTGAACACATGGTTCACATGCTGGAACACGTAGAGGGCCTTGCCTTTGTAATTAATTTAGGCATGTACTTGATTCCAAATTATGCTCCCATCCCCCATACTCCCAATTCCACAACTGATTTATGGTCTGTAAGACCTATTCACCACCTAAATGAAGTATTTCCAGTTATGTAATTTACATAGCACTTTCTTTATAAAGAAAAGCTTTTAAAATGAGATTTTAAAGATAGCTCTAATGATACAAACTTGAAATAACGATTGGCTCACAGCTAATCAGAAACTGCAAATATTCAGACAAGAGGTATTTAGAGTTTCCTGTACTATGTGCCCTACTCCACACCTAGTAACCGATGGAAACAGAAATAGGAGGGTGACTTGAAGCAAAGTTGGGGATAGATTTTGAAGGGAACAGTCCTAAGACCTAAGTGTGTCTAGGTGTGGCAAGGAAAAGGGTAAGGAGAGAGAGAAAGAAGAAGAAGCTGTCAGAGAGAAATTAAAAAGGACAAGGAGGTGGGGAAAGAGAGCAAGTGATATTTCAAGAGTACCATCTTTTTATGCAGTAGCCTTAGGCATGTGAATGTAAAAAGTGCATGATAAACACACCAACACGCCAGAATTAATAGACCAAGAAAGTCAGTTTGTTGGATTCTGGTTGCTGTGGAGTGATATATGATGTGTGGTATCAAGGAGCTATTTTTAAAAGGAAGTTGAATAAAACTGACAGTTTTTAAAGAAAAAATAAAATGGTTCTTGGCAAATAGGTAGGTTTTTCTGGAAGTGCAAGATGGCCCAGGAAAATGAAGGGTGTGGGGAAAAGTGATCTCTGGTGCTAGCTGAGGAGGACTTTGAAATTTAAGACTAGAATGGCTTTCATCTAAGAAGGATGAGGACACTTAACACAGAACTTCAGAAAGGGGATTTCAGTGACTTTGTTTAGGATGAATTACGAGGGACAGGAAGACTTGAACTGGCCAATAAGCTGTGGAGTGGAGTCTATCTATGTCCTTCTTTCTCAAATCTCTATTTTACGCTCAACCATCTGGCCACTATGACAAGGCCCGAGGCCATAAAAGGGTTACTGCTGATGATGAGAACACCAGGAAAAAATAACTGCAAACTCTAAATAAGCAATAAGAAGTGAATGACATATTCAACTATTTATGAGTTTAGTTAGAAATATATGATATCTGTACGGAAAAACAACCAAATCAAACTCTTCTTTCATTTTATAAAAACTGTTTGAACAAAAATGCCAATTTTATATGAAATAAAATGAAAGTAATCACCAATCTACAGTTTCAAAGTCACCTCTACTTATGCAAAACCAGCAACAATCAACACTTTATTCTTGCCAGTTAAAATGTGTTTTTTTTTTAATCTCTTTAGCTTCTGTTGTACATTACTCCTATCTAACAACTTCACCAATATAAGACTGCCTTTATGTATTTGACAGATAGCTAAACAACCTACTCAGATTTTCCTCTCTCTCTCCTGCTAGCCTACCTCTCCTGCCAGGAATTTTTCCCCTTGAACCATCAAAATGTATTCCATATTTGAAATTTCAATATCTTTGAGTTTTCTTCTGAGTCTTATGGGGAATTTTGCTTTTGCTTTCAGAATAAATCACGAGGTTCTAATTTTGTGAAAAATCCTCTTCAATGAAATAACCTTGGTCTTGACCCATTCCATATGTGATTTCTTTGTAATTCAAGGGGGGAAAAAAAGCAAGAACCATTATTTTCTCAAATTCTTAATTATAGCAGGAAAAAAGTAACCAATGAATTGGAACTTCTTAAAAAATGGTCTTCCTCCTCAAAATGACACATATTAACAACTGTATAAACATGAGAACAACTATAGAGATATTTCAGTGGGACTAATTTGCAGAGGTGGAGGGCAGGGAGAGAAAAATAGAATACAGAGAAACAAATACAGTATGCTGTTAGGTAGAAATAAAAGATATAAAAGCTGGCATCTGAAACACATGCTGAACTTATATTCTTTCACAGGAATAAACTTCTTTTAAAAGGCTTCCATTATTTCTTCAACTTATTTTGTAACAGAAATCGCACATGCTTATATAGAATTATATATTATAAAAAGTTAAAGTCTTTACTTCTTCCTTACTAGCATCTACCTCACTTTCCCCCTCACCAGAAGTAGACATTTTTTTTTAACAGTTTGGGGTGAAACCACTTCTCAGCCATTTTTTCAAGGAGCATATATACACACTTAACAGAAACATTAACTGACTTTTACTATACACATTATTCTGAGATTGGCTTTTCAAAGTTTAATGGTATTTTATAGCCATCATTCCATGTTAGTATACCTAGCATTATCTCATTAAGAGCTGCATAGGATTCTAGAGTATGGACAGAATATTGTTTATTCAGTCAGTCCCCCACTGATGGCCATTTGGATTGCTTCAGTTTTTCACGATGTTGACAGATGCTGCACTGACTATCCCCACACACCTTTGTGCACACGTGGTAGAATGTCTGCAGGATAAATTTCTAGAAATGGAACTTTTGGGTCAAAGAGTATTTGCATTAACACCAGTAGAATCCCCCAATTCTCATCCCAGATTGTACCATTTGTGCTCTCACCAAAAAAAAAAAAAAAAGAGACACTGGTAAAGTCATTTGTTATTACCTCTCTGCGCTTGGCTTCATTCTTCCTGTATTTGTTGAAGCAGTGGCATAGGATGTTCCCACAGCAGCAAGCCACGTGCACTAGGGGGCCCTCTTTGCCCAGGCTCAGGCCAGATGACACTGCCAGTACCAGTGTGATGGTTTTGATCATCAGGGTCCACTTACCCAAATAGCCCCTAATAATGAAACCACTCAAGATAGTTTTTATCTGCAGGTTAAAAACAGATTGAACACAGAGTAAGTAAGGAAACAAGGCTAAGAAGCAATAAATCTGGTCCTCATTATAGAAACTGCACCTTTTAAACAAGTGATACATAAAAGCTTGAAATAGTGATTCAAGTTTGGGAGGGGACCCAGGAGACCAAGAAAATGAGAAATGTTCTTAAAACTTTTATGTTCCCTTTTCTTTTGGGGGTGGGGGGGTGGCATGTGATAGCTGGGCAAGGGAGTACTGTTAAGTATGAGAGTGCATGTGTGTAGAGAAGGGGCAGCTGAGAGGGAGGGTGTTTTTCTTACTTTCCCTTACTAGCATAGCCTTGACTCTCAGCCAAAAAATCTGTAGCTATCACTTGATCAGGAAACAGAGAGAGGCAAGGCCATCCAGGTAACCTAAAATCTCAGTGGTTTCTGTCACTATCAAGTAATCTAAACCAAAAGTCGTTAGAAATAGGGTTTTAATCACCCTCCTTCTAGCCCAAATCATGTTGTAAAAAATGTAGCAAAATAGTTCCATTTCTTCTGCTCTAAAAAAGTTGACAGTACCACTATTTTTTCAGACCAGAATCCTGCGATCTACTCTAAAAGCTTCTTGGTTAGGGAGTCAGGGAATTCTTCAGGGGGCTGTTTCACCAGGAACCCGTAGGAGGCTAGGAATCAACTCCCTTTAAATGCATATGTGGCCCAGTCTGGGAGGAAACTTAAGGGAAGATCTAGAAAGGCCTTAGACTGCCTCGGGATCTGATCTCATTTAATATTCAACTGCAGTATATGCTGGAATACATATTAAATGGTTTCAACTAAAAAGGATTAATTGTTGTTACCACTTATAAACCATTATAAACCATTTTAGAGACTCACCTCAGGGATTCCAGAGCCACAGGCATAAGGCGCAAACACCTTCACAAGAGATACAGCAAGGAAGGCAAATAGGAGAGCCCAGAGGACGTACATGAAATAATTGACTATGTAGGCAAAGGCTCCCTGGAACAGGGGAAAAGAAAGAAGTTGGTTTTAGCCTAGACAACCTCAGTGAGGCATGCAGCTCTTAAGTAATGGGTTTTCAGGAGAGGAGGTCAGAAAACAAACAAACAATATTAAATTGATCAAAATGTTTCTTCCAGACTGCCAGCAAAGCAACTAATAAAACACTGTCAGCTCATTTGCTACAGAAAATGAGAGGCTTTGTTCCACCCAAAGGAAAGTGAGGATGGCTTCTAAGGATGGACAAGAATGAAAATGTAAATTCACTTTCTATATGAGTGCTTTGATAGATTTTGTAGTCAAAATATAATCGACATAATATATATATATATATGTCGATTTCATTAAAAGTCTTAGCAGTCCTTTTATTGGAATGGCTGAACCTTGGCTACACATTTCAAGCGAAGGCTGGCTCTAGAATTCCATTAAATTCACCTTTGGCTACTACCTACCTTGGTGTCAAATTCTCACAGGCGGTTATAAAATTCTTGGGTGTTTTTCTTAAAATAAGCAATGATATTCTGTAGAGATGACCACATCTTTGAGAGAATTTTGCCAGTGTAGTAGCAAAGGTGTAGTCGTTGAGTAGCAACAAGAATATGCAGTAAAACATTTTGGGCTGTGACCGTCAGATAAAATCAGTGAGATGTCAGCCCAAAGAATAAAACAGAGATGACTATTTTTAAAAATGGAAATAATATACTTATTCTTATATCAGAATATATATATATTATTATATATTATAATGAAGTCTGCCAGAAAAGAAATCTAATTTTGACCATTAGTAAGGATTCACCACCATTAAAAGCCTTGCAAAATAGCTATGCCTAAAAAAAAACAAACAAACAATATTTTGAACATTGGCATACGACACTTGATGACAGAAACGTTAGAAGTTGAAACTCACTCAAATTACATGGATCATAAAACTCAGTGGACTTTTGCTGTCTTAAAACCTCCCTCCATGGGATTCTCCAGGCAAGAGTACTGGAGTGGGTTGCCATTTTCTTCTCCAGGGGATCTTCCCGACCCAGGGATCAAACCCAGATGTCCCGCATTCCAGGCAGATGCTTTAACCTCTGAGCCACCAGGGAAGCCCCTTAAAACCTAAAACACTATCAAAAAAATTCATTGACCTAGACAAGGAGAACCAAAACACTTAGGTTTTTTTTTTTCTGAGTTATAATTTTGACATAGGGTTCCCATTATTTTAGTCCCTGAGAGGAACAAACGATTGCTCTCTCTTGGCCTTTAGAATGTAGCTAGGGAGGAAGAATACTCTATGAGGAGGAAACAAAGAGGAAAGGGGAAGAAAAGGAGAAAATGGCTGAAACTGACTAGAGGCAGAGACCAGGAGGCCAAGTTCTTGGCAGCAGAACTCTTTAAAACCCAGAACTAACTCTCCCCAGGTAAGGATTTCACTCATTAAAAGGACAGCCAGAGAAAGTTATCACCTAAGCAAATCTCCAATTTGAAAGTTATGGTTGGAACACTTAAACACACATATACATAGCTCTAAAGGAGTAGCTTTGGGGAGCCTTGTGGTGATGGAATAACACTTCTACATTTTGATTGTGGCGGTGGCTACACAAATCTATATACGTGCTAAAATTACAGTGAACTGTGCGCCTGCACATACACACTCACTCTCTCTCTCCTTCCCCTTCTTTCTCTTCTATGCTCATAAAATGGGTGAAAATAAGGTCTGCAGGTTGCAACAATGTCACATTCTTTGTTTTGCTAGTGTACTATAAACACTTTGGCCACCTGATGTGAAGAGCCAACTCACTGGAAAAGACCCTGAGGGTGGGAAAGATTGAAGGTGGGAGGAGAAGGGGATGACAGAGGATGAGATGGTTGGATGGCATCACCGACTTGATGGACATGAGTTTGAGCAAACTGTGGGAGATGATGAAAGACAGGGAAGCCTGGCATGCTGCAGTCCATGGGGTCACAGAGTCAGCCATGACTGAGGGACTGGCCAACAACAAACACTTAAATGTTAGGGGCTTCCCAGGTGGTGCTAGTGGTTAAGAACCTGCCTGCCAATGCAGGAGACATAAGAGACGCTGGTTTGATCCCTGTGTTGGGAAGATCCCCTGGAGGAGACCATGGCAATCCACTCCAATATTCTTGCCTGGAGAATCCCATGGTCAGGGGAACCTAGCAGACTACAGACCATAGGGTTCCAGAGTCAGTCACAACTGAAGCAACTTAGCACAAATGCACACACACTTATGTCATGACTGGGGGAGGCTGGGTGAAGGGTATGGGAACCTTCTCGTACCTTGCTTTGCAACTTCCTGGGAATCTATAACTACTTCAAAAATGAAAGAGTTTTAAAAAATCAAGGGAATCACACACACACACACACACACACACACACACACACACACACACAGACTCATGCTAAATTCCAGGGCTTCTCAAACTTTTCTCCATCCGAGAGGATGGGGGTGGGGTACCCAGACAGGAGCAGAGCTGAAATAGAGATTCTGTTTTATTTTAAACATGGAAATCCTTCATTCCTTTATAACAACTGTTTACATTTAATTTTTTTAAAAAAATTTCTTCCAAATAAACACTGATACTCTGGGGAGGCACAGAGCACATATGCTGAGGTTTCACATACCCTCCAGTACGCTGACCTTAACCCGGTTTGAGAAGCACAAACATAAACTTCTCACACGTATAGTACGCAGTTAATCCTCTAATTGACCTCTTTCACAAGCCAATATGCATAGTCAGATATGTACATAAATACTCTTATTTCTGACATTATTTTCTTACCCTACTTTTGCCTTGACTGAGTCTAGGGGGGTGGTGTGCCCTTCAATTGTTTGTGGACCAAAGTAGGTATGAAAATACATTTTAAAAGTACAAACAACTATTCCAGTCTTGTCCTTCTCACTTTCCTAACATAGTAGATGAGGAGTGAGCTGAGATGGTACCTGTTTTAGAAGTACCTGTGTAGAAGCCAGAGTGGAATTGGGAGTTGAGAGTTATTTCATGCACTTTTGTGTTCAGTAGGAGAGCTCTAACACACAGATCAAGTAGTAAGAGAAAGGTAAGGAACTGAAAAACAAAGTTACTTTTATATCCAAAACGATTTGCTAGAAGACAAGGACAAATGAAATTTTAATTTCAAAAGGGGGCCATGAACAATTTTATCCCTGGGTTTCTGCTATTTTGCTAAGGAATATATATTTTTTTAATGTTCTAATACAATGCTCAGGAAAATCTGCTTAAACACATTTTTAACCCATTCCATTTTTTGTTAGAAATTATAGCTTATCTGTTGGCTGACTATGGCATTTCTACGGAAATTACTAGAGAAAGATTCAGTCACACCGTGTACTAAGAAGAAACACGGTTTGTTAAAAATACGCAAAAAAATTATTTTGTTGTATAAGCATCAAACTCCACATGTCAGAAGATACAGAAACAACGCTGCACTTAAACCACAGAGAAAGGCAGCTGGCACTGGTTCCCCTTTTCCTGAAAAGGAAAGTAAAGGAAGATTCCACAACTGGCACGAGGACAAGTAAATGTAAGAATGATTAAGTCAGCAATTCAGAGATCTTCACCATGTGTTACCTCATTTGTGCTGATAATAAGCTGGGACCAGCTATTCCACTCTGGGCATTTGTCTCTATTTTCAAAGGTGACATGGTTGGAGTTCCAGCAACAGTGTTCATGGTTAAACCAGATTCCTGATGTGCATATACCTTCTTTTAAATCTGTCATCCAGTGAGCAGAGATGTCTATCAAGCCAGCTAGGGAACCTGATTTGAGGGAAGTGAAGGAAAGGTTACGGTTGTAAGAGAAAATAAGGGAAAAGGAATCACAATAATGGACAACTATACACATTTTCATTCTGTTTGCAACCTCCTTCTGCAACCTGATTGTCTGCTTACTTCTTACCTATTATCTCTGATAGATTTTACCTGTTTCAAATGCCTGTTCAAGAGGGGAAAAAGCATTGTCTACACTAAACACTGTGTCTGCAGAATTTCTATATGGGAAACTTAGAAGAGAGCAAAGTGGTTGGGTTGGGGTGAGGAGTGAGTGGATTTGACTTTTAGCTGCCTCACCTGGCAAAGACTCTGCTTTGACTGAGAGTTGATGAAGACTGATCCATAAAGAAAGTCAAGTTTATTAAAGATTGTTTTATTCCTACTTTATACATAAGACTGAGAAAATGTGAACTGTCCATGTTGAAGAATATTATATGGCATGTATTTGAGATGGCTTGATGGGGGCAGTTGATGAAGACTATGAGGAGAAGGGCTCAGTCTTGATACTGATTTGGCACCAGGAACGAGGGAATTTGAGCAATGGCAGGAAAGCATTCTAGGCTAAGGGAATGGAATTTATAAAAGCAGAAATTGTGATGTACATGAGAGATGAGATGAAGCTATAGGCAGGCTGAAGCCTCCTGAGCCTAGGGCATGAACTGGTTTTCTTAGTGAGAAGAAGCAAAAGATATTTTATATAGATCATTCCTCAAAGAAAATTATGAGAATGATTATGAGGATTATGAGGATTCGTGCACTATGGCTAATAGACTGATTGGGTTAAGATAGTTATAATACTTTCAATTCTGGCCTTCTCATCATTTCTGTTATCCAGATGAAGAAACACTGGAATAAAGAAATTAAATGGTTTAGAATCGTGCTTTAGGGAAATAGCAAAGACATCATAAAATTCACAGCCCCTGAATTCCCAGACTGTTCCTGCATTCAGACACACTGCTTCTATTGTTGCTCTCCAATGCTTAAAAACAAAATACCCTGTGTGTATGAGGGGAAGAAAAATATTCACTGACCACCTAGTGACAAGACATACATTAAAAAGTTGAGGATATTACGCCTATGTTCCAAAAGACTGGAGGCTATACCGTGTATATGTTTTGGTAGGTGCTAAGAGTGTTAATACAGGTTATTTACACACTTGAACAACCTAGTCAAATCTGACAAACTGTTTGAACCTACTCTCGGCTACTCCAGCCAGCCCCCATCGTCTCTTCCTTCTAAACCCTATTGCACTTATTGCCTGAATTCAGAAAACTAAGTGATGTTAAAGAGTTTGGCTAATTCTCTGGTTGTTTCATGTGTGTACGTCTTATTCTACCTAACCCTGGTACCCTGCATCCTGTCCTCCCTTCTATGTCTCCCTCTTCTTTTCCCAGTTGGTTTCTTCCCTGGTTACAAATTTTAGCAGGTTTCCCCTACCCTAAAGAATGCAGTGCTTCCAGCTGTCCATGCTATCATTTCATGCTTCTGTCCCTGCTCTCCTTCCAATGACTACCCAGTAGCTCCAAAACTTCTACAATGGTTGCCTCCCCTTGAAATCTGGCTCCTGGGACTCCCTGGTGGTCCAGTGGTTAGAACTTGGTGCTTTCACTGCCAGGGCCCAGGTTCAATCCCTGGTCCAGGAGCTAAGATCGGGCATGCCACTAGGTGCAGCCAAAAGAAAAAAAAAAAAATCTGGCTACTAATATTTATCTAAGATTTTTTTCAAGGTCACTTGTATCCTCCTAACTGCTAAACTATATAACCCTTTCTCAGCCCCCTTCCTTCTCTTCAGCCTCTGTGTAATATTTGACATTACAGCCCACTCAGTCTATTATGAGCCAGCTCTAAACTGTCCAGACCACATTCTCTCTTCTGTACGAGCCAGAGAATGTGCAGCATTAACACCCCAGACCATGGGTTGGAAAACTATGGCCTGAGGGTCAAATCCACCTCTGCATTTTTAAATAAAGCTTTTCTTGGTCACAGTCCAGTTTGTTTGTGTACCTACTATCTATGGCCACATTTGTGTTATAGAGACCATTTGGCCCACAAATCCTAAAATACTTAGTCTGGCTCTTTATAGAAAAAGCTTGCTGACCCCTGGCCCAGAAATAATCTTTGAAAACTCTGTTATGAATGAACAGTTTCTTATTTGCTGTGATTTTTTTTTTTTTTTTAGCAAATGGACCTGCAGAGATTTAACTAACGTAGAAAACACAGGATAGTCACCAGATTCGGCTGTAACACACGAGCTGTTACCAAAGCGCACAGAATGAATCAAATAACAAACCGGATTTACTATGTGGCAGCCTGATGCCTCAAAAGTACCTGGGGGTAAACAAGCCTACTGGATCTTAGTTTCCTATCCCATGACGAAGAAACAAGGGGTGGGATAGTGGAGAGTTAGTTTCTATGCATTGGAGAGGCAAGGGCAATGCCACAGCGTTCAAGAAAAATGGGGGTGTTTTATGTAAACAATGTGGCACATGGTGAACATCCCCTGCATGTCCCCCCGAGGAGCCCACTGACGGGAGATCGGGAGATGGGGCTGCGGGGTGCTATGACAGAATGGCAGCAGCTCCCACTAGCTGCTGGGATCATTTTATACGCCACGGCTCATGAATTATCTCTAAGTAACAGGAGCTTGTGAACAACTGGGTGCTGTGCTGAGTGCTATACATGTTGTACTTCATTTAATTCTCACAACAAACTTGCAAAATAGGTACTTTTATTATCCCTATTTTACAAGTCAGTCAACTAAAGCTTTCAAGGGTTAAGAAATCTGCCTAAAGTCACAAAACTAGCGATCGGTAGGGCTGGGATTCAAATCCAAGAAGCCACAAACTAGAGCCTATGCTGTTAACTACCATTCCATCCCAACCACCTCCTGATTTCCCACCTAACTTCTATTTTAGCTCATTATTCCTAGTCTTCCTAGACCCATTTTTTTTAATGCCATGGGAATATAAATCTCAGCATTTCTGCCTGGTATTCTTGGTTTTCTGCTGCCGCCACAGGAGGGGAAGCCTGCTTAGGGACCTGTTTTGAAGCTGTATTGCAAAGCAAGTATACTATTCCTACTGCCGTTGCTGCTAAGTCGCTTCAGTTGTGTCCGACTCTGTGCGACGCCATAGATGGCAGCCCACCAGGCTCCACCATCCCTGGGATTCCCCAAGCAAGAATATTTGAGTGGGTTGCCATTTCCTTCTCCAATGCATGAAAGTAAAGAGTGAAAGCAAAGTCGCTCAGTTGTGTCCAACTCCAGCGACCCCATGGACTGAAGCCTACCAGGCTCCTCCGTCCATGGGATTTCCCAGGCAAGAGTACTGGAGTGGGGTGCCATTGCCTTCTCCGACACTATTCCTAGATAGACCATATAGTTGAGTGGCTTAGGAGCTTGATGGAGAAGGCAGGAAAAGGTAGTACCATCCCAGTACTCAATCACCATGAAAGAATAAGAGTGTAGGCCCCTTAAGGGTATGAGTCATGTCCTACATATTTTAACCCTAAATGAAGAGAGAAGATGTTTAAGAAGTAACTACAAAAATCTTTCAAGAAGTCCTCTTCTACATCTTCTTTCCTAAATCCAACGTGAAAGAAAGTGTAAGTTTTAGTCACTCAGTCATGTCTGACTCTTTTGCAACCCCATGGACTATCACCCACCAGGCTCCTCTGTCCATAGGATTCTCCAGGCAAGAATACTAGAGTGGGTAGCCATGCACTCCTCTGGGGGATCTTCCTGACCCAGGGATCGAACCCAGGTCTCTTGCATTGGAGGCAGGTTCTTTACCCATGTGGGATATGTTAAAAAGACAACTGGGAATTCCCTGGTGGTCCGGTGGTTAGGACTTGATGCTTTCACTGCCAGGGCATGGGTTCAATCCCTGGTCAGAGATCAAGATCCTGCCAGTCAGAGTTGCTCCCACCCCTCCCCCCGCAAAATGAAAACAACAAAATAAAAACCCCATCTCCAACAGAAAGGTTCTTCCTCAAGATAAGCTCCAAAAGTCAGGGCTAACAGCACCTTAAGATGGGTACAATATTTTATAGTATACAAATACACTTAAATGTGTTTCCTTATTTAATCTCATTTATTTAATGAAGGAGATGAGGTATCAATACCTCTTTACAGTTGAGGTCATCAAGCTTCCAAAAGGTCCATGAGTGATTTCTTTCATGTAGGAAAACAATAAGGCACAGCATTCAATTCAGTTCATGACTTGGGGAACGGGCACACCACAATTTTAGGAAATCTGTTTAGAAAGTTAACATGGTTTACCATACCTGATAAAAGCCCAATAAGTAGCATCAACAACCAGCCAGAAAAAGCATCGCTCACACTGTGAATTAAGGCCCATGTTGATTCTTTGCTTTTGTTGGTAATCTAGGGAGAAATGAGAAAACATTGATAGATTTTACACACACCCTTGCTTTTTCACATCAAAATGTGCAATAAAGAAACACAAAGACAAACTTATTGATTAGGAGACCAATTTAGAGTTACTTCTCAAATCTTTGGCTGAACCAAAGTCACCAAGAACTTTGAGGTTTATTGAACTTTGTTTTACCAAACCCCACCTTTATCTCCAGTATTGCAATGCCTGCAAGTACCTTATTCAAGGCTTCCCTATTCAGTAGCTAATTTCTTTTGCTTTTAATAAGGCCTTTGTCTTTTATTTATTATTTCTGGCTACACTGGGTCTCCGTTGTTGCACATGGACTTTCTTTAGTTGTGGTGAGCAGGGGCTACTCTTTGTTGCAGTGTGCAAGCTTCTCACTGCAGTGGCTTCTCTTGTTGCAGAGTAGAGACTCCAGGCATGCAGGCTCCATAGTTATGGCACATGCGCTGAGTTGCCCCATGACATGTGGGATCTTCTTGGAGCAGGGATTGAGCCCATGTCCCCTGCATTGGCTGGCAGATTCTTAACCACTGGACCACCAGAGAAGCCTTCTAGAGATTGTTTTGTTGTTGTTGGCTGTGCTACGTCTTCGCTGCTGCTCAGGTTTTTCTCTAGTTGTGGAGAGCAGGGCCTACTCTCTAGTTGTGCTGAATGGGCTTCTCACTGTGGTGGCTTCTCTTGTTCTGTATTATGGGCTCTATGGTGCCTGGGCTTCAACAGTTGCAGCCCGTGGGCTCAGCAGTTGCAGTTCCCAGGCTCTAGAGCACAGGCTCAACAGTTGTGGCATGCAGACTTATGGGCTTAGTTTAGTTGCTCCTTGGCTTGTGGGATCTTCCTGGATCAGAGATTGAACACGTCTCCTGCATTGGCAGGCAGATTCTTTACCACTAAGCCACCAGGGAAGCCCCTTAGCTGCTAATTTCTTTTTTTTTTTTTAAATGGCACCCCCACCGTCCCTGGGTGGGCTCGAACCACCAACCTTTCGGTTAACAGCCGAACGCGCTAACCGATTGCACCACAGAGCCTGTTTTGCTTACTGTAGTGGTCTTCTTCTGGCCTGGACATCAGATAGTCCAAAAATGGTCTCACAGAAAATAGTCTGATTGTTTTTCAAAGAATAAATAAATATGGGCTTATTTGAGTGGTGAAAATACAATCTGAAGTTTACTACATGGGGCTGTAATTCAGGTCAGGTAAATTCTAGGACTTGATACCACAAACCCCTAACTGTACAGTGATTATAGTTCCTAAATGATATTAGGGATGATCTCTTTCATTTTCAAAAACCTGCTGGGAATATCTGCAGCTATCAAGAGGTACACAAATTTTTACCTTTTTAGGCCCTAGCCTCGTCAATTTAGCTCTTCGGTGCTCACATTTCAAAACCAAGCATTCTGACAACTTTGGCATTAGTACTTCTCCTTTCTCGGCCTCTATTTCTTATCTTTGAAATGGAAAGTGAGCTACCCCATCTTGATCTACAGCTACATCATGAGTAATAAATTATTGTGTGCATGTGCTATGCTGTGCTTAGTTGCTCAGTCATGTTCGACTCTTTGCAACCCCATGGACTATAGCCTGCCAGGCTCCTCTGTCCGTGGTGTTCTCCAAGCAAGAACACTGGAGTGAGTTGCCATTTCTTCCTCCAGGGGATCGTCCCAACCCAGGGATAGAACTTGTGCCTCCTGCATCTCCCTGCATTAGCAGGCAGATGTTAAAAGCACTTTAAAATTTCATTTAGACTCATGACTTTAAGTTTCCAATTGAAATGCTGAAAGTAGATGAGGTGACACTTTTCCCTGACAGTGTTTCCATTCAGATGATGAACAGCTAATGCTTAAAAAAGGTCTCCTTGAACATTTGATAAACACATTTCAATTGATTCTGAATTATTATTTGATATAATGTGTCTCAGATACAACCATATTGATATAATGGGAAATGTGCTCTTGTCATATCACAGGTGGCTTTCCCAATCTGAGTAACATGCTGAATAAGCAAATGATGACAAACTAAACTCTGAATTATATAGAGAAAAAAATTCTAAGGCTATAAAACTATATTTTAAAGTCTGCCTGATGAATTAATATAATAGAAAGAATATATGGATATGTTCCCAAATAGCATGAATCTTATTAAAAAACAAAATGTTTTATAGAGATCACCTTTTTGAGTTAGGAGAAGAAAACTCGGTGGGATTATCACAAATCTAAGGATTACAAAGAAATTTCTTAAAACCTGTACCTGGGACAATCCTGGGCTCAGGTGGTCATGAGAAAAGCAGTTAGGAGCCAGGAAAGGAATGAAAAGTGACCTGAACCTGACTCAGGAGAGTCACTCAGGTCTGAGAGGAGGAAATCAGGAACTCAGGAGAAGATGGAGTCAACTTAAAAAGCAAATTTTAAATTTGGACTCAAAGCAGAAATAGTAAGAAAGAAAAAAAAATAATCATACCTACTGTTGGTTGAAGACATGTTCCCCATTGAATCAGGATGATGGGGGCTGAGGCCCCCTACCTTTTGAATAAGCTCTCCACATGCTCCTGACTCAGACTAGAAATTGTGATTCCCTGATTTAAATGATACTCAGCAGTAAGTTAAAGGCAAATGACCTTGGTGGGCTACTCTGAGAAGTTTTCACATTACTTTGAAAAGACAAAAGTAGGGAGGTTCTCTTGTCATATTCAAAACAAAACTGAGCCATAGCTCTAAGTACTTCTATTAACTATCATACTAAATTAATGTCATTGATTTGAGTTTGATTGGTCTTGCCGTTTTTTTTAGTTGAGTGAGTAAATGTGCTTTGGTTTTATACTTGTAAAAGAGCTATAATCACAGGTTTATCCTGTAAGCTTCAGTAAACACTCTTTTCCTTTAAAAAAAAAGTCCACTTACTTTTCTTAGTTGTAAAAATTCTGCTTCAAGGGAAAACCATAAAGAAAGATGAGATGGGGAAGAAAGATTTTTGAAATTTATTTTGGTCCCTCCCACCAACTGTTTTCACCCTTCTACATAGGCATTTACACCCAATGATCCTTTTTAACCACTCACTATAGGAAGATAAATCATTAAATATAAATTATTTTCAAGATGCCTTAAAAATAAAAATAAAATAAAACCCTACATGGCCAACAGAAAAAAAATTCAGCCACATCCAGGGTAGAGGGTTATATATGTAAAGAATATATATTTTCAACTTCTTCTGATATTTCCTAACACTCAGCTCACAAAGCATCTTTTGTCTTACCTCTCGGTGCCTATCCCGGTCTCGAGACTTCTCTCTCACCCAGTCAATTGTATTGAAATCATCATAGGTCCCCACACCAGGGATTGGCTCCTCCAAGAAGTCCATTATCCTATTTGAAGAACCTATTCCTCCACCATTGTATGACCTATTCTCTGGATTGAACAGAAAGAAGATATTAGTAATACAGACACTCTGGACGTTTTTAATACCTTTTTTTTTTGAGCACCAGGAGGTGAGCCCTGAAACTATCAGATGACTAGTTAGGGTATGTTGATAAAGCAGAATGATCACCTGGCAGGAACATCCTTCACATTCAGAGGTTTTTGTGGCTTAGGCACAAAATGATGAGCGTCTTGAGGCAGTGTGAATGGAAAGGGACAGATGAGAACGACAGTACAAAGGGAGAACTGACAGGAGTTGAAATACAAGGTAAAAGGATGTACGAAACAAAAGACAAGAGCTTGGAGCAGTTTAGATATTTCAGTTTATGTTTGGGGAGGAAGACAAAAGGGTCAAAGGTTTTTGCAGACAAATTACATCAGAAGCCATTTTATTAATGCATTTACAAGGCAGTAATTCAATCCTCAGAGGTGGCTTTTGCCTGAGTAGGGACTCCAAAGAAAGCATGTGGGTCTCTTCCAGAGTTAAGCTGGCTGGAATGTACATATTTCACTTCCCATGGATATAAGACTTTGATCCTTGATGTCATGGGCCTGTGGAAACTTTTACTGAGTATGCCAGGACAGTCTAAGATTTCCAAGTAGACATTTAAAGAAAAGTGCATGGCTCAGAAATGACAGGTCCCTCCCTGATCCTTCAACTGAAAGAAACATATCCATTTGGCCAACAATCACATTTACCTGCTTCATTTTTAGCACTTCTACTATAATAACTTAAGCAAATGCTTTATCTTCCTTTCTAGACTAGAAGCTCTTTGAGGGTAGCCCTATCTCTGATTCACCATTGCCTTCTCCAGTGTCTAGCACACAGCCACAACCCAGTAAATATCAGGTGAGCCCAAGTTTGTCTGATGAACCGTTGGGATGAGGGAGAAGTATTTAAACTCAGAAGTGGCACTTACACAAGCTTACTTAGTATTACTTAACAAACTTATTCACAATATTTCCACAATCCTCTGGTAGAACAAAATTTCACTATTGAACACAAAATGTAAAACTGTATTCAGGAATGCATGCAAATGCACACTGAGGAAAAATGCAGAGTAATGCCATCAATGAACTCAACCAGCCACAGCGCACATTTGCAACACCAACCTTGGCAGCAACAAAGCTATATCCAGACTGTTTGATGATAAGCTCCTCTGCAGAGAAGGCTAAAGTGGGCCCAAGCTGACCTTGTCTCCCCCCAGCGACATCCTCAGCTTCACTCTCAACTCCTAACAGACAATTTGAGTGCTCTCAAAGGACAAGTTTGAATTAACACTCAAGTTGCACCTGGTTTACAAATTTTAAGTCTTCCAAAGACCTAGTTCAGCATACCTTTCACAAACAAGGCACAGCTGAAAGGAAAAGCGCTGCAGAATCCAAATCACAGTAAGAGTGGGGGTGAGGTGGGGTGGAGTGGAGGAGGTGAACAAGTTAATCTTAAAACCCCTAACCAAAGTCCTTTCCGTATCTTCAAGCATACCTGACCATGAAATGGTTGGCTGCTGAATCACCAGCTCAGCATTTCCTATCATGTCAGTGGCATACTGATAAAGATGAATGCTGGTGTGTTGTCTGAGAGATTGGAGGGAAACAGCCAGCTGGGAAAGGAGGGCAGAAAGAGGCTAAAGTATGTGGGGCAGGAGGGAACCAAGCTCTTTCAATTCTCAAGACAAATGCTGACATGAACACAGGACACCAACCAACCAGAAACTGACTTTTTCAAGCAGGTTAATGCTTCAATTGAATTTGCTCTGGTTTAAGTGTGCTCCTTTCAGGAGAAATTTTCAAAGGATTTTGTGAAACTGATTTTTAAAAAGCTTCTACTAGATATCTAATGTTACACTAGGTATCAAATGAGGCCCCCAGTTCAAAGGATATTAAGACGAAATGAAGATCTGCAACAGCTTCCTAACGGGAAAGAAAAAATCCTATTACATCACTGGGTAACATGAGTACTGAATCATCCTTCTTTGTAGATAGTCTATTATAAACGCAAATTGTCAGGCAGCTCGGAAAGAGCAGGCAGTGATTAGAATCCGACAACAGACTGCTTGTGATTCTCCAGACCCCCTTCTCCCTGGGGTCATGCTTTGGTCCTTGGCCAGGCTCAAGCCTGCTTACCTTCAATCACAGCTTTCTTTTTTTCTGCCTCAAAGAAGAAATAACCTTGGCAGCCCGCATTTCCTCATTTAGGTTGAGGAGCTTTTACAGAAGGAGCCCCGGTCTGAACTGCTTTAGAAGGGCACTTGCTGTATTCTCTGCCTTTCACAGGAACAAACACCACCTAAAGAACCACCAATGTTCCCTGGCGGTCAGAATGTGATGTCACTGTTGGAATCACGTGACCAGACCCTTGGACCAGCCTTGGAGAAAGAAGATTTTTAACCAAGCACAGAAGCCTTAAAGATGTAGTCTCATCTAAACAAATGTCATCAAACCAGAGGCAGTCAGGTCAGTTCAGAAAACTGGGATTCAGACAAATTTAAGGTTTTCAGACCTCATTCAGCAGAAAATCTAAGAAGGCAAAGTATAAACATCAGAAAGCATTTAAAGTTACAGGGATCTTAAATATTTTTAAAAGGGGGAGGGAGAGAGAGACAGGCAAATATGGAAAGGCTTTTTTTTTAATGTACTGGATACCAATAACACAGATAAAAATCTCACCAGAGTAACGAGCTAAATTAGTGAAATGAATGAAAGATGCCAGACACAAGAGAGCACATAACATGATTTTATTCATGTAAGTTCAAAGACAGACAAACCTAAGTTATATGGTTTTAGGATACCCATGTAAGTGACTACATTATAAGGGGAAACAAGAAAATGCCAAAAGTAAAGACAGTAGCTGACTAGGGAGAGAGGGGAGTCACCTTCTGGATGGAGCACATGGTGAAGGTTGGGCTTTGGGAAGGCTGGCAATTTTTCTTAATCTGGGCAGGGGTTACCTGAGTATTCACATTATGATTATTCTTTAAACTGTATATACAGAGCTTATGTCTTTCTATAGAGAAAATTATGAAAAACTGAACCATATATGAACTTAGCATACAGAGTCAGGTCTTTAATACCTCCTGCTGCTAAGTCACTTCAGTCGTGTCCAACTGTGCGACCTCAGAGACGGCAGCCCACCGGGCTCCCCCGTCCCTGGGATTCTCCAGGCAAGAACACTGGAGTGGGCTGCCATTTCCTTCTCCAATATATATATCAATAATACCTCCTAGTAACTTTGAAAACTCAGAAGGCAGTCAAGAAAATGAGTTGTTTCTTAGCAGTAGTGCTCTACATATAGGTAACACTGATATATATATATAGGAAAGTTAAGAGAGTATATCTTAAGCATTCTCATCATAAGGAGAAAACTTTTTCTTTCCTTCTTTCTTTTCCTTTTATCTATATGAGATGGGCTTCCCTGGTGGCTCAGATGGTAAAGAATCTGCCTGCAATGCAGGTAGACCCAGGTTTGATCCCTGGGTTGGGAAGATCCCCTGGAGAAGGGAATGGCTACCCACTCCAGTATTCTTGCCTGGAGAATCTCATGCACAGAGGAGCCTGGTGGGCTACAGTCCATGGGGTCACAAAGACTCAGACATGACTTAGCGACTAAACAACAACATGAGAAGATGGATGTTAGTTGAACTCATTGTCGTAATCATTTCACAATGTATGTAAATCAAAGCATCCTGCTCTATACCTTAAACTTATACAGTGATGTACGTCAATTATTTCTCAACAGAACTGGAGAAAAAGAAAAGAAAATTGCCATCTCCTAATCACCTAAGTGAATGCACAGAACAGCCTCTGTTAAACATTAATCTAGTCGGTGTACTCCAATAATCAGATCTAAATATAGTGTTTCAAAATGTTGTGATTATTCTCATCAATTCTTAAGGCCTGATGAATCTTAAAATATCAATATAACAAAACCTTAGGAAATGTGAGGCACTTCATGGAACCTACATGCTTTTGGTCCAGTCCATCACTATGACAGTATCTCAGTTCTTGATGAACTAACCTAGCACTAATAAGAAGTAAAATGAAGCGGCAACTGATAGTATTGTGGCAAAGAACTAACAAGTTTAAAAAGCAAAAGCTATGACTCAAGTGTGACTGTATTATACAATTATACTTTTAGAAAAGTATGTATTTCTTTTTTTTTTTTTAATTTTTTTGGGGGGGTAAAACTTTTTTTTTTTTATTTTTTTTTAAATTTTAAAATCTTTAATTCTTACATGCGTTCCCAAACATGAACCCCCCTCCCACCTCCCTCCCCACAACATCTCTCTGGGTCATCCCCATGCACCAGCCCCAAGCAAGCTGCACCCTATGTCAGACATGGACTGGCGATTCAATTCTTACATGACAGTATACATGTTAGAATTCCCATTCTCCCAAATCATCCCACCCTCTCCCTCTCCCTCTGAGTCCAAAAGTCTGGTATACACATCTGTGTCTTTTTTCCTGTCTTGCATACAGGGTCGTCATTGCCATCTTCCTAAATTCCATATATATGTGTTAGTATACTGTATTGGTGTTTTTCTTTCTGGCTTACTTCACTCTGTATAATTGGCTCCAGTTTCACCCATCTCATCAGAACTGAAAGTATGTATTTCTTACTTAAAGAGGATGACAGGGCCAACCTCACAAGCCTCCTTCAAGGTTTTCTTTACTAAATGGGATTCTATGTGTAGTATCTGAAGACCACTACAGAATATATTCACTTCTAATAAGACTCGCATTACCTTATTAGGTTATTTTACACTTTGACATACTAGTTTTTGGTACTTAAAAAAATGTATAGATTTTCAATGTACGGTAACTGGATTGCATAACTAGTACCATGTCAATAACTTCTGGCGAAAGTTTATGTATTTTTCAAATGCTCCATCAGTGCTTCTGCGGAGGAACTATTTTATTCCATGTAAATTTACCTCTTTTGAAAACTAGAGGACTGATACTATGACACAGTCCTCCTACTAAAATGAGATTTAATTACAATTCAGATTAAGAAATGAGGCACTGGATTTTCAGCAACGTTGTTGGCTCTAGATATTATCACACTAAGTGAAATAATGCAGAGAAAGACAAATGTTGTAGGATACCACTTATATGCGGAATCTAAAAAATGATACAAATGAACTTATTTACAAAATAGAAACAGACTCACAGACATATAAAACAAACCTACAGTTACTAAAGAGGAAGGAAAGGGAGATAATTTAGGAGTTTGGGATTAGCAGATGCACACAACTATATATAAAATAGACAACCAACAAGGACCTACTGTATAGCATAGGAAACTATACTCAATATTTTGTAATAACCGATAAGAGAAAAGAATATGAAAAGGAATATAGATATATTTAGTGTGTATATATATATATATTTAGTGTGTATATATATATATTTAGTGTATATATATATATATATATATATATGTATACTCTGCCAAATGTGTAATCTCTAGCACATGTTCTTTTATAAGGCTGTCAGGTGTAGGTCAATTACTATGGAAATAAGATGTTTTACACACACTAAAATTACAATGAGAATTGTTGTATTCAATTTTTGGCTGTAATTCATGCAATTGCTTTTTGTGATTTTTAGAAAAGGAGGCACCTGTGTTACTTTATTACTATAAAATTTTCCTAACCAACATTTGGTGAATTTTACTAGTCAGTCTACCTCACATTTTGTTTATGATTCTAAATTGTTTTAAGTTATGTCTACAGTATTCTTGCCTGGAGAATCCCATGGACAGAGGAGCCTGGTGGGCTACAGTCCACGGGGTCGCAAAAAGTTGGACACGACTTCACTCACTCACTCACAGTATGTTTTTATCCTTTAATTTGGTGGCTGCATTAAAATTCTCTCCCATCCTCCCCAAAATGTATAAATGAATCACTTTGCTGTATACCAGAAATTAACACAATATTATAAATCAACTATACTTCAATTAAAAAAATAAATGAGGCACCGGTATTCAGAATTTGACATTATATTTCTTTTACTCTTTTCTACCCCACTATTCCCTTCTCTGCCAAATGTGTAATCTCTAGCACATGTTCCTTTATACAGGCTGTCAGGTGTAGGTCAGTTACTATGGAAATAAGAGAAATCCTTACCAATTTTTAATGTATCCGATGATAAAACCACAATGATAAAGTTAATATTTGGGGACAGAGTTATTTTTGTGGAGCACAGATCTGACCAGATCATTTTCTGTTTCTAATATGTTAGTTGCTCCTACAACAAAGTTTTTAAAACTTTCAACATAGGAAGACCACTTAATGGGGATTTGACACAAGTATGGACTAGGAATTAGAAGATATTCATCATAATTTTTAGAATAGGAAGAAATACTTTAAGTGTATAATAAGGATGGTAACAATGCTACTACTTTTTAAGGTTTTATCAATGAGAGGGATGAAACTTACTCTTTCACAGAGGTATCTATATATGACTTGATGACAAATAGCTTAAGCTGTAGGTCTTATTCCACATCCAATTGGTCTATTTTCTTAGCATTTTTTTTTACTTAATAGAAAGAAATATTAAATTCATAAAACTAAGTTATCAAGAATGAGTGTAGAAATGATTCCATTCTGGATCAACTACTGAGGTACAAATAGAGTAGCAAAATGCAAAAGGCTTTTCAAAAAACAGTGCATTAAGACTTAAGCTTCTTTAGATAAACAAGGACCTACTGTATAACACAGGGAACTATAGTCAATATCTTGTAATAACCTATAAGGGAAAATAATAATCTGAAAAAGTATATATATATATATATATATACACACATATATAAAAAATATATATATAAATGGAATCACTTTCCTGTACAACCTGAAATACTGTAAATCAACTATATTTCAATTTAAAAACAGGGTGATTTTTTTTTAAAGTTAAGCTTCTGGTGTGTAAATACTCTGCCAAGAAAAAAGGCAAAATTAAACAACAGCTCTAAATATCAAGATTGGGGTTCTTAGGCAAGTCTATATTCTTGTGTCTACACACACACACAAAGGTAAAACTTAGATAAGTTTTGAAGGCATAGTGTGCCATTCAACATAAGTTATATAAGAAATGGTTTAATGCTCTAGCAGGAAAATAATTCAAGTTAAAGTACATCTGGATCTCAAATGATAAAAGAAAGGTCCCCTAAAGTTTATCTGCATTGCTTGAGTCTGGGACAAAAATGTACAGAAAACTAGTCAGAAAAAAAAAGTCAACCTTGAAACAGCTTTCCTGGTAAAGTCTAAAAACTTAATTAATGGGTGTTTAAAAGCACACAGCTGAATAAGGAGGCATATAAATGAATGTATTTTGCTCATTTCCCTTTATGGAAACCACTTTCTAATATTTTCTAAAAATCACATGATGCTTAAAACTAGAAAACCCCTTAAGACACAAGAAAATAAATTCCAATTTGAAAATTAATGTTTATTTCAATCTCTAACCAATATGCCATTAGAAATTTCCTGGGGGAGCTGAAGAGTAACTGATTAAGTGAATTAGTTAAACACTAACAGAAACACAAGGGGAAAGAGGATAGAAAGAAACCTCGTGCACCCTGACATACTGCTTTAGTGATAACCACACTGCATGTGGGCTCACTTATTGGCAGTAGCCTAAAGAAAGAAATAAGCACACAGAGAAATGGAGCAGGGCTATTGGTATGCATCAGAGGACTTGGAAAATAGTTGCATTTTAAGAATATATGTCAGTTTTTACACGGATATTTTGTATTTTTGCAAAGCTAAAAGCACATATACAAAAACAGTCAACATTCGACCTAACACACATCAGCAGATATTCATCCTGTGATTTTTAAAATTGTACCTTCATTCAACAGCAAGTAGTAAGAGTTTATTATGAGCCACTTCTCACTTTCATATCTGCACCCCTTTCCCTTCTTGTACTGGTTCATCTATTCCAGATCTCCCAACAAGCCGTGAACTCTTTCACATTCAATTTACCTCTATGTTTGAGAATACATTACAGTTGAAGCCTCAGTAATTAGTCAACATTTTTAGGACCTTTCTATCAATCTGTGCCTCCATTTTGCTTTCCCACTAATATATACCCACTAGTTGAAAAGCAAATATGAGTGAAGCAGCCCTCTCATCAAAGCCCTGGAGAGGGTCACAGGACTGTTATGCTTTAGTTTAGTTTGGCTCCTAGGGCACTTATTCAGGGTGACTAAGGAGATCCAACCAGTCCATTCTGAAGGAGATCAGCCCTGGGATTTCTTTGGAAGGAATGATGCTAAAGCTGAAACTCCAGTACTTTGGCCACCTCATGCGAAGAGTTGACTCATTGGAAAAGACTCTGATGCTGGGAGGGATTGGGGGCAGGAGGAGAAGGGGACGACAGAGGATGAGATGGCTGGATGGCATCACTGACTCGATGGACGTGAGTCTGAGTGAACTCTGGGAGTTGGTGATGGACAGGGAGGCCTGGCGTGCTGCAGTTCATGGGGTCGCAAAGAGTCGGACACGACTGAGCGACTGAACTGAACTGAACTGAACTGATTTCCATTGACTGGGCTTCCCAGGTGGTACTAGTGGTAAAGTAACTTAGCAGGCACACATTCCATTGATACATATCTGTAATGCCATACTGGTTGTTACATAGTGAAATACCTCACTTTGTGAGTGGCTGTAGAGAGATAACCACTCTTTCCTAAGGACTCTCTTCCCCCACAACCATCCCCCAAAGGCTCCTGAACTTTCCCAGGACGCAGCAGCTGGAACACCAAGAGGCTCCGGGACATTCAACCTGTTGGCTCAGTGTCTGTGTTGCTCTGACGGTCACCCCTGCACCCATTTCAATTAAGGACTGACTGCCGAGAGCTGGGCTTCCCAGGTGGCGCTAGTGGTAAAGAACCCGCCCGCCTAATGCAGGAGATGTAAGAGACACAAGTTCAATCAGGTGTCGAGAGAGGTGGGCAATAGAACTGCAACAACAGTAACAAATATATAGGTGCTATTAAAATAAAGTTTGAGGGTTACAAGGAGTATACAGGAAGATGGGGCATGGCAGAAAGGGATAGGAAAAAGGCTTTTGAGATAAGCATTTATCTAGATTCTAATACCACCTTCAGACTCCATGGCTCCCATTGGATACAGCTCTGTCCCCACAGGGTTGTAGACATTTGCTTGACAGTGTATCTTTTAAGCTTTCTATTCCCAGCCATCTGTTCTGATCTAGAAGTTCCCCCACCCAACTCACTTTCATTACCTGTGGAGCTAGGGTGCTAACTGCCAGAGTTACCAGTGTTTGGAAAAACAACTTGAGGAGCACGGTTTGGTACCTATAGACTCCCACTGTACAAAAAAAATGCAGAAATGGAAGTAGAGGGGCTAGGTTTGACAGCACTGCTGAGAGGGTTGTCCATATAAAGAAAATAGCCCTCTGCTCCCTTACTTGCTCTTCATTCCTTCCTTCTCAACTTTATACTTTACAAGGGACTGACAAGAGGACTGGGAAATGTAATGGATACGGAGATCTTGCTCTAAGAAGTACATTCCATGCCAGAGTATTGAGAAACCCTTTGGCTATCACAAGCCTATGTAATTACTTATACTTATTATTTTAGAAGCAGCAACTCACCAGTTCCTCTCTACTGAGCCTACATTGGTTTCTCTCTATTAATCTCCAAAAGGAAGCTGAGGACAAGAGATTAGCAATCATTCTTTGGCAGGGTGAAAAACTTCAAGAGAGGAAATAGCAAGTAGGAGATTCTTCCCAAACTCATGGGAATAGTGTGATGTTATGGACAAAGAAATTAATTAGGACTTCCAGTTAATACCCCATGCTGCCAATGTAGGGGGCACGGTTCGATCCCTAGTCAGGGAACTACGAT
This sequence comes from Capra hircus, assembly GCF_001704415.2. Lineage (NCBI taxonomy): Eukaryota > Metazoa > Chordata > Mammalia > Artiodactyla > Bovidae > Capra > Capra hircus. Next base: position 16,292,761 of record NW_017189516.1, read on the forward strand.
CTCACAAGGTATATGGAATGCCAGAAACAAACAAAAATGAATTAAGCACACACATATATAATCTAGGAAATGCTCTTAAACACTTGGACCTGCGTACACCAACACATGCATCTTATTCACTACAGCACTGGAAACAATGAAAGAGTCCAGTAATGGGGGAATAGCACAAGGAAAGAAGCAGACTCATGTGCTGAAACAGAAAAATCTCCCAAACTTACTATGTGAAAAAAGCTATTTACAAAATAATAAGTAGATTTTTAAAAATTGTGTCTCTGTGTTAACTGGATAGAAAAAGAATTGAAAGGGTCATAACTGAATTATTCTGAAGGGTTATCTCTGGAGTGGGAAGTCGGCAGTGAGGGGGAGGACTTTCACATGTTATATATGTGTGCACTGTTTGAATCTCTAACAGTGAGGTGTGTTTATGTGTTATGTGTGTTTCTAAAAAGAAAAATAACAATAATGCAGCTAGAAGATTAGAAACAGGACATCGCAAAGGAAAGACTTCTATTGTGAGAGGCAGACCATTGGGGTATTTGGAAACAAAACAGGCGACAGGTTTCAGACAACACCAGGAGAAATGTACCAGAAGGAAGACGGCTTACTAAATTTTTAAGTGAAAGTCAATGGGAAGAATAGTCTTCATGATCAGGCCTGCTGTCCAGCACTAAGAAGATACAGATTCCAAGCCTAGCTCCATAACTCAGTAATTTTGTCACCCTGAGCAACTGCCTTCATCTCTGTGGCTTTAAGGTTCCCTATCTGTAAAATCAGGGTGTATTAACATGTATGATTTTTACAGTCCTTTCCCACCCTCATACTCATTATTTTAGCAATGATTATTTGTGGATCATTCATACATTGTGCTAAATGACTTTTGAGAAGACCTTAGCTTTGAAGAACTTCAAAGGTATTTTGATTGCATAGTTAGAGAATACTCTTCTGGCAAGATCATAAAATGGTACTAATCTTGGAAAAGTAAGATTCAGCTCAGCAGTGAAGTAGGGCACACCTGGGACCAAACGCATCTGGTCTCCAGCTAACCAGAGCTATACCAACATGGTTACCAACCTTCTGGAGAACCCGCTGGCCACAGACCCCAGAAACACTCACCACAACACTCCCAAAACATCACAGCAACCCTTTCCTCTACCCTAGAATGTCATAAACTGGAACAAAGTGCGGTTCAAAATAATCCACTCAGGATTTATTAGAGGCCAAATGTTTGTCCTCTAATTTTCTTCTTTCAAGAGGGGACCAAAGCAGTGTAACTAATTAGAAAATAAATGGAGAGCTTCCAGATTCAACCCTTGCAAGTAAAAAGCTCAGTTGTCTTGCTGTTCACCTGAAACTAATACAACACTGTAAAATAACTATACTTCAGTTAAAATAAATAAATAAATAAGAAGTTGTCACTCCCATTTGAAAAACAAGAAAAGGCTAGAAAAAACTGAAAAATCAGTAACTTTTCCAGAACTCACCAGAGAGAATTATAAGGTTGCAAGGGAAATTTCCAACCTCCAAATCTGAAGAGACAGGCTTATCTGAAAAGACACCGAGAAAGATCTGCTTACCTGGCCACTTAAATGGCAATTCTGACTAATTTCCGAAGGCTGAGTGTAGACTTACATGAGAATAGGAAACTTCTGAGCCTATACTTTGGTGTTCTCAAAGAAAGATCTCCTCCAGACTCTGATGAAAAGCTAAGAGTTATCATTGTGAAATAGGCCAAACAGGTCATTCTAACAAAGGCCTATCTATGCTCCAGGGGAAAATTAGCTCAGTTGGTAAAGAATCTGCCTGCAGTGCAGGAGACCCAGGTTTGATCCCTGGTTTGGGATGATCCCCTAGAGAAGGAAATGGCAACCCACTCCAGTATCCTTGCCTGGAAAATCTCATGGATGGAGGAGCCTGGTGGGCTGCAGTCCATGGGGTCGCAAAGAGTCGGGCACGACTGAGCCACTAATACTTATCCCAGGTCGGGGAAGGGCATTCTTCCCTCTCCAGTCCCCACTCCAGCCTCCTAATCTCACCTAAGGGGTAAAAAGCAAAGTCAGTAGGGGTCTGGGCTTCCCAGAAATGGGTTGGAAATGCTGATAGGAGTAGGGGGCAGGGAAAACAAAATGCCATACCACTGGATTATATTTTGTGAAGGTCAAATACAAAACACAGGTCCAACAGACACTGTGATTTAATCAGAAAATTATAAAATAACCTATTCCCCCATACCATACCACCATACCAATAGGGCTCCCGTATACTGGCTCAGAAGGTAAAGAATCCAGCAGCAATGCAGGAGACCTGTGTTCCATCCCTGGGTTGAGAAGATCCCCTGGAGAAGGGAATGGCAACTCACTCCAGTATTCTTGCCTGGGAAATCCCATAGACAGAGGAGCCTGGCGGGCTACACTCCATGGGATCACAAAGAGTTGGACACGACTGAGTGACTAATGCTTTCACTTTCATACTTAATAACAGTGAATTACAGCTGCAAGATACAGAATGGAGTGGTGCTTAAGGAAGCTCAGTCAAGAGAAGAGACAAAAACAAGGACACTAGAGAGATTTAGCCCCCTAGCACCAATAATTACACCAAACATTAAACACAGCCCAACTCCTAGCCAGTTTAACATAAATCTTAACACAAGAGAATTAAACTGGAAACCTACAGAAAAATAGCTGGAAAATGCCAAAACACCTGGAAATTAAGCAACATGCTTGCAAATAACCCTTGGGTTAAAGACCTCTCAAGATGAATTTTCAAACATTTTGAAGTGAAAATGAAAATACAACATAACAAAATTTGTTGGATACAGCAAAAGCAGTCCTTAGAAATTTATAGTATTAAATGTATATATTAGAAAAGAAGGTCTAAAATCAAAAGGTCTTACCCTCACCAAAGAAGACATACAGATGGCAAATAGCAAATGAAAAGATGCTCATCATCATTTGTCATCAGGGTAGTGCAAATTAACAATGAGATCCCACTGCACACCTATTAGAATGGCTAAAATCTAAAACACTGACAATACCAACTGCTTGCAAGTATATGGAGTTACAGGAACTATCAATCACTGTCGAAGGGGAAACAAAATGGCACACCCACTTTAGAAGACAGTTTGGCAATTTCTCATAAAACTAAAAAGTTTTATCACATAATCCAGAAATCACACACCCATATATTTACCCAACTGACTTGAAAACTTATGCCTATGGGAAAGCTTGCACACAGATATTTGTAGCAGCTTTAGTCATAATTGTCAAAAGTTGGAAGAAACCAAGATGTTATGCAGTAGGTAGGTGAGTGAATAGACTAACTGTGGTATAGCTGGACAATGGAATATTATTCAGCAATGAAAAGGAATGCGCTATCAATCTACACAAAGACATAGAAGAGCCTTAAATGCATATTGCTAAATGAAAGAAGCCAATCTGAAAAGCCTACACACTGTATGATTCCATTTATAAAGAAATTCTCAAAGCGTTAGTCACTCAGTTGTATCCGACTCTTTGAGACCCCCATGGACTATAGCCCACCAGGCTCCTCTGTCCATGGGACTTTCCAGGCAAGAATACTGGAATGGGTAGCTATTCCCTTCTCCAGGGGATCTTCCTGACCCAGGGATCAAACCCACGTCTCCTGCACTGCAAGCGGATTCTTTACTGGCTGAGCCACCCAGGAAGCCCAAAGATATCCTGGAAAAGACAAATTTATGAAGATGAAAATGGACTGATGGTTGCCAGCGGCTCAGAAGGAAGAACATTGAATAGGTAAGATATGGGATTTCTCAGGGCAGTGAAACTATTCTGCATGATACTGTAATAGTAGATACATGTCACCATGTACTTATCAAAATCTATAGAGCTTTACAGCACAAAGAGTGAACCTTAATGTATGCAATTAAAAAAAATCCCAGGATGGAATGCATTAAGTGACAAAACAATCTAATTATATTACAAATTTGTGAAACAGCCTCACTAAAAGGGGTAAAAGGAAAAGATGCTGACCCAAGTAACTAGAAATGGAGTTTTTTAAAGCTAAAGGCAAAAGGAATTTTGTAATAAGTGCTTTATTCTAGTTGATAAAGTAGTTTCCCATGAAGGATATGGGTTAACAATTTGAAATCCATGCATGTACACTGGAAATGAACAGTTAAAAATTGGATGGTGGATGGTGAGAGCCATGTTTCTCACTACCTTAAGGGGAAGGTACAGACAAGTAAGGGAAGAAGGCAAGAATGAACCATGTGTTAATGGATTAGAATTAGAGACATCAGTATGATCTCATGTTTAGCTTAATATAGATGCAGATAGTTAAATATGTAGGTCAGTATACACGTATATTTGTTTTTCCTTACTGAGAGGGCCTAGAATCAACACCCCAATAGAAAAAAGCACACTGAATGCCCAGATCTTGGTTTCTAATGCCAACCTCCACTGAAAGAAACCAGGGCTCCTTGGAGAAATGGCTGATTCTAGGACTGAGTCAGGAAATACATAACATGGGCCTGGAGTATGTTATACCAAAAAGTAAGTAAGTGCTCAAGAAACCTCCACAGTGACAGGGGTATGTCAAAGGGAAACAGAGCCAACTGAAACAGCTTTGAGTGCACAGCTAGAAAAATTTAAATAAAATAAATAATAATGGATTATAGTCCAAAGTATTAAACAAATGAGTCCCTACTGTTATAAATAAATGATTGAATAAATAACTGGGAGAGAATAGAGAAATCTCTAATGAAGAACAATTCCAAATAGTGTCTTTAGATACTCTACCTGCAAAGAGGTAGAGAATAACTTCCTTATTCTTAAGTGTCAGCTATGCAGTGACTTCCTTCCAAAGAACACAATATGAAAAGGATGAAAAAAAGTGTAACTTCACAGTCGAAAAAATGGATAAATACTGCCTCATCCAAGTGATCAAGGTGAACATCAGCAGTCATGAGTCATACTGACAGCATATACCTTTGATTTGAATGTGGTAAGAGAGACATTTTACCTCTAGTCTTCTCCCCCAAGCCTCAGTCTAATTATGAGAAAAGCATCAAACAAATCCCAGTTGAGCAACAATCTACAAACACCTGGCCAGTACTCCTCAAAACTGTCAAGATCACCAAATGGAAAGGAAGTCTAAGAAATCATCACAGCCAAGAGGGGCCCAAGGAGACACAATGACGAAATGTAATGTTGTATCCTGGATGGGACACTGGGTAAAAACTCAGTAGATCCAAATAAAACATATACTTAAGAATGGGCCAAAGAACTAAACAGACATTTCTCCAAAGAAGACATACAGATGGCTAACAAACACATGAAAAGATGCTCAACATCACTCATTCTCAGAGAAATGCAAATCAAAACCACAATGAGGTACCATTTCACACCAGTCAGAATGTCTGTGATCCAAAAATCTGCAAGCAATAAATGCTGGAGAGGGTGTGGAGAAAAGGCAACCCTCTTACACTGTTGGTGGGAATGCAAACTAGTACAGCCACTATGGAGAACAGTGTGGAGATTCCTTAAAAAACTGGAAATAGAACTGCCTTATGACCCAGCAATCCCACTGCTGGGCATACACACTGAGGAAACCAGAATTGAAAGAGACACGTGTATCCCAATGTTCATCGCAGCACTGTTTATAATAGCCAGGACATGGAAGCAACCTAGATGTCCATCAGCAGATGAGTGGATAAGAAAGCTGTGCTACATATACACAATGGAGTATTACTCAGCCATTAAGAAGAATACATTTGAATCAGTTCTAATGAGGTGGATGAAACTGGAGCCTATTATACAGAGTGAAGTAAGCCAGAAAGAAAAACACCAATACACTATACTAACACATAGATATGGAATTTAGAAAGATGGTAATGATAACCCTGTATGCGAGACAGCAAAAGAGACACAGATGTATAGAACAGTCTTTTGGACTCTGTGGGAAAGGGAGAGGGTGGGATGATTTGGGAGAATGGCATTGAAACATGTATAATATCATATAAGAAATGAATCGCCAGTCTAGGTTCGATGCAGGATACAGGATGCTTGGGGCTGGTGCACTGGGATGACCCAGAGGGATGGTACGGGGAGGGAGGAGGGAGGGGGTTCAGGATGGGGAACACGTGTACACCCGTGGCAGATTCATGTTGATGTGCGGCAAAATCAACACAATATTGTAAAGTAAAATTTTAAAAAAATTAAAAATAAATAAAAGTGTTTTCTGACTAAAAAAAAAAAGACAACAATATAAACATATAAATGGGGGAGAGATTATGGGGTGTACATTCTAAAATCTGACCAGGTATTTTCTCATTAAGGAAACTTTAAAGCCTTTAAAGCCTGTGGACCATCACCATACACCCCATTTTATGGGTTCAGCATATAAAACAGGTGAAGTTTATGGCTCCACAGAGCTTCTGATATCAGTCACTCTTTTTTTCAAGCTCAAAAAGCAGCAATAACGATTGCCATTCTCTTAGGCTAAGTGTTTTAAAAATCTGCCTACATTGCAACAGATGGGGGTTCGATCCCTGGGTCAGGAAGATCCCCTGGAAAAGGGAATGGCAAATCACTCCAGTATTCTTGCCTGGAGGATCCCATGGACAGAGGAGCCTGGTGGGTTCCATGGGGTTGCAGAGAGTCGGACACGACTGAGTGACTAACACTATTACTAAGTACTACTACTACCACTGCTGCTGCTGCTACTTCTATTACTAGGCTAAGTGTTTAGGGAAGTTTGAATATCTTGAGGGTGATGGATCCCAAATTCCGTTTCCTTCTCCTTCTTGCACCATGCCCACAAATTGCTTGAATCAGTTTGGGGAGAACCTAACTGAAATGATGATGGTAGGTTTCTCCATTCTGGTTTTTTTGGTTGTTGTTGTTGTTGTTACAGCGGGGCAGAACAAATAGAACTGTTTCACAGCTTCCATGGTATATTTCACGCACTGTCATATTTTTCATTTTAAAAGAGTTTTTTTTTTTCCCCTTCCCTGGGACATCAGGAGCTTATGCTGAGGCTGGCAGGGGTGGTCTGGGCATGTGCTCACATGCGAGGGAGAAATGGCCTGCCTATACTCCACCTGGGCTTGTAAGATATCTCTGACGTTTCTGGTCTATTCTCCATGTCTAATTGGTCTTATTGATGCTCACTCCAAAATTTTTCTAGGACTTATTCCCCACCCATCTCCATTCCTGCTGTCTTAATTCAGGCCGTTGCTCTTTGCCTGCTGCTGCTGCTGCTAAGTCACTTCAGTCGTGTCCGACTCTGTGCAACCCCATAGACGGCAGCCCACCAGGCTCCGCTGTCCCTGGGATTCTCCAGGAAAGAACACTGGAGTGGGTTGCCATTTCCTTCTCCAGTGCATGAAAGTGAAAAGTGAAAGTGAAGTCGCTCAGTCGTGTCCGACCCTCAACGACCCCATGGACTGCAGCCTACCAGGCTCCTCCATCCATGGGATTTTCCAGGCAAGAGTACTGGAGTGGGGTGCCATTGCCTTCTCTGGCTCTTTTGCCTAGATTGTTCAAAACTAACAGTTTAATGGTCTTCCAGTCTCCAGCATACCTTTCCCCTGAATCCATCCTCCACACTGCCATACATTCTCTAAAACATCGATCTAATCACATCATTCCTCTGCTTTTAAATCATTTGGTAACTGCTTGGTTACAAGGTAAGGTCTGAAAGCTCTCCCAACCTATTTCCTGCTCCAACTGTCACCATCCCCACCCTTGAGTCTCATGCCCCAGACTCACAGCCTCTGTTTATTAAGCAGAAAAGGGTCTCTCCTGCTGCTGCCTCCTCTGCCTGTGCTGCACTTTCTGCCAGGAATCTCTTCATTCTACAGTTAGGGAATAGCAGCAAGGCAGGCTAGGTAGAAAGATGAGGAAGTGAGAGGAAGAAGGGTATCGAAGAACATTACCACAACAGCACAGTCCATATCTGGGTATTCCATAAAATACTGACTGCATGCATGACTGAATTGCTGACAAGGAGTTCCAGGCTGCGGAGGCAGGCAAGTGAGAACAGATGGACTACGAGAATAGCTCTGAATTTTTTCCTGTTACTCAAACCCTTTTTCTATTTGCCTCCTCCTCCCGTTCATTCAGATCTCTGTGTTTATGTTTCTTGTAATTTACAGACTACTATAACACTACCTCAGATGCATTTAACCGTGCCATGCATAATTTATTTATTCATTCCTCATAAATCAGCCCCTCCAGCCATCTGGAAAGCAAGAACCACTTCTACTGCCTTTCAAGTTCCTTTTAACTAATCTTTTTAGTACGTGCTATTGTGCCTGGTTCAAAATGTAATATTTTACGCACAGTCTCACCACAGAATATCAAGGACTTTATGACCTTTCTTTTCTATTGCTGTTGTCATGATCATTAGGAAATGCTGTGTGAAAACATTAAAGTAAGAACAACTAAAAAGCAAAGCAAGAAAATTAGATCATTACAGAGTATTGTAAGTGGACTGATTTTTGTGCGTGGTTCATGGAAAACAGCTTCATTATTATATGGTCAGACTCTGGAAACCACAAGTAGTAATGCTCCTGTGAAGGAGAGTGAAAAGTGAAGGACTACTCATGTAAAACCATATTCTACAATCATAGGCAATGTCAAAATCTTGCCTGCCTCAGTTTTCTGGTTTATTAAATGAGAATAATGGATATTCACCCCATCACCTAACGAGAGCAATATGAACACACAAAAAGTGCTTTGGTCATATAGATGCCATATGAAATCATTTTTCATTAAAAGCAATGATGATAACTAAACTACTCTGGTTTAGCCAGAAGGCTTAAGTAGAGGTAGCCAATCTAAGTTAATAGATACCCTAACTGACCACTTCAGTAGAGCCAGTAATTGACATAACTGATTCATTACGGTTATAACCACACATAAAATGGACATGATACACAAATGTTCCTTTTATATTAGTAGGCAAATAGAAAAACCTACCAAATACTAAGCTATGAGTACCTCTCTCTTATGAACTTTAAATTCAAGGGCTCTCTTCTACTGTTACTGCCCTGAGGTAACTTTACCAGGCAAATTTCTTTATCTTTTTTTTTAATTTTTTGTTTATTCATTCATTTATTTTTGGCTTTGCAGGGTCTTCATTGCTGCGCAAGCTCTTGTCTAGTTGTGGGGAGTGGAGGTTACTCTCTAGTTGCAGCGTGTGGGCTTCTCATTACAGTGTTTTCTCTTGTTGCAGAGAAGGGGCTGTAGGGCATGTAGGCTCAGTAGTTGTGGCTCCCAGGCTCTAGAGCACAGACTCAATAGTTGTGGTGCAGGGGCTTAGCTACTCCACATCATGTGGGATCTTTCTGGATCAGGGATCAAACCGTATCTCCTGCTCTGGCAGGCAGAGTCTTTACCACTAAGCTGCCAGGAAAGCCCCTTGTTATCCTTTTGAATCCATGTTTTTCATACTGCTATATTCATCCCAAGTTGTTCGCCTCCCCTCAGAGAAGCCTTCCCTGATCATTCCAACCACAGTATTATTCCCAGTTATCATCTATTGTGATAATTAACTAGAGAATCTGTCTGTTTATTTATCCAACTAGATCTAAATTCCAGATCAGCTTGGATCTTATCTATGTTAATCCAGCCACTGTATTCCTAGTGCCTACAGCAGTACCTGGTTCATAGCAGGTGCTCGATGAGTATGTGAAGGAGTTTGTCCTCAGTGACAATAAGGTTCATTCAAACTTCTCAGCATGACATTCAAGACCCAAATTTATTTATTTAGGCTAATATCTTCCATTTTACACCTCTATATATTATGTTTGCTGCTCTGTAAAAGCTTACTTTCTGCCTTGAATGCTCTTCCTCCTACCAAGTAACTTATCTTCCAAGGCCCTTCTCAAACACACCTTTTCTGTGAAATTTTTTCCAGTCCTATACACACACACACACACACACACACACAGAATGCGTCCTCTGCTAAGTTCTTGTAAGAGCTATAGCACTTATAATATAGGGTTATAATAGATATAAAATAATGATGATGATGATAGCTAACATTTTATTGAGCATTAACTTGATGCCAGGTACATAAGCATTTTATATATTATTATTTCATTTAATCCTGAAAACAACTCTAAGAGATAGATACTGTCATAAATAGTTATGTTTCTGTTAGGCTAGCTAGAATCAACTTCATGAAGGCAGGTATGGTGCCTTAAAGCCCTGCTAATTCCCAGAACCTAAAAAACTATCTGCAATGTCATATGCCCTTAACACAAATTTGCTAAATAATGAATTCTAACAGTAGTTTCTTGCCCCCTGACTTTACTTTGAGAATGGCAATCCCAGTAACTTAAAGAAACAGACAACAATTTAAAGTAAGTACATAAATTTAATCTTAAAGTGATGCAGTCCTTTCTAATTATAACAAGAAACTCAGCAGATACAAAAGGGTTATATACCTAGCTATATACAAAGTTTAAAATATTTGAAGATTAAAAAAACAAAGCTAACAAAGGCAAACCAGTAAGAGAAAAAAATGTATTTTCAACCTACATTAGACAAAAGATTAAGAATAATATAAAGTGAAAGTCGCTTAGTCGTTTCTGACTCTTTGTGACCCCATGGACTTAGTCCATGGAATTCTCCAGGCCAGAATACTGAAGAGGATAGCCTTTCCCTTCTCCAGGGGATCTTCCCAACCCAGGGATCTAAGCCAGGTCTCCCACATTGCAGGCGGATTCTTTATCAGCTAAGACACAAGGGAAGATCAAGAATACTGGAGTGGGTAATCTATCCCTTTTCCAGTGGATTTTCCCAGCCCAGGAATCAAACCAGGGTCTCCTGCATCGCAGGCAGATTCTTTACCAACTGAGCTATAAAGGGCTCTTATAAAAAAAAAATAAGATAGCCCCTTAGAAAAACAGGAACATCGTATGAACAGGAAACTTTCAGAAAAAGAATTTTTTTTGGCCATGTCATGGGGCTTGTGGGATCTTAGTTCCTCAACCAGGGACTGAACCCAGGCTCCTGGCGGTGAGAATGTGAAGTCTGAACAAGTGGACCACCAGGGAATTCCCCAGAAAAAGAAATTTAAATGATTAATAAACATGAAAATATGCTCAAGCTCATTAATTTAAAAAAGTGAAAATTAAAATAATGGAGATATATTTATTTTATCATATTGTAAAGATGAAAAAATAATTATAATATTTAGTACCAGTCAGGTGGTGGGGAAATACACACTCTTACACACTCATGCTACAAAAATGCTCTGATACGGTTAAAAGATACATACCCCCCCACACACACATACACACACAAATAGGAAAATATTGTAAACAACTGAAATGTGCATCAATAGAAGCTTAGTTCAATAAACTATGCTACAGCTATCCCATGAAATTATATGTGGCCAATGAAAAGAATGACATTGCTGGATAACCAAACAATACATAAGAGGAATTCTTCTTTCATAAATATATTCCAGATAATAAAAAAACAATTATAAAAGGGGGAAAGGATTTGAACAGACATTTCATCAAAGAGGATATAAATTTGGCAAATACACACATGAAATGACGTTCAAAATCATAAGCCATTAGGAAAATGAAATTAAACCATCATGAGATAACACTACATAGGTGTTAGAATGGTTAAAATATTGTAAAGGAAAATTTAAAAAATTATTGAAAATACCAACAGCTGCGGAGAATGCAGGACAAGTGGAACTACCTACCAAATGTGGCTAGCTCAGATGCAAAATGGTACAGCCACTCTGGAAAATGGTTCAGCAGCTTCTTATAAAGTTCAGCACAGATTTATCACATTATTCAGTGATTTCACTCTGGGGTATACTATTCAGCAAGGAATGAACAACTTGGGTGAATCTCCAAAGCATTAAGCTGAGTAAATGAAGTCAGTCTCAAAAGTGGACATACTGGTCTTCCTTGGTGGTCCAGTGGTTAAGAATCTGCCTGCAAATGCAGGAGACACGTGTTTGATCCCTGGTCCAGGAAGATCCCACAGGCTGCGGAGCAACCAAGTCTGTGCACCATAACTAATGAGCCTGCACTCTGGAGACCGAGAGTTGCAACTACGTAAGCCTGCATGGTCTAGGGCCCGTGGGCCACAACAAGAGAAACCACCACAATGAGAAGCCCATGCACCACAACGAAGAGCAGACCCCGCTTGCCTCAACTAGAGAAAGCCCACACGCAGCAACGAAGACCCAGCACAAAAATGCAAAATAAAAAGTTGACACACTATGTGACTCCATGTATATGACATTCTCGATAAGGAAAAACTATGGGCCAGAGAAAAAATCAGTGGTTACCAGGGGTTGAGGGTAGGGAAGGTCTGAGTGCAAAGGATAATAAGAAGGAATTCTTTGGAAGTGTTGAACTATTCTATATCTTGTTGGTGAGAGGGGTTACAAGTAATCTAAGCACATGTTAAAACACAGGATTGGGTACAAGTAGATAAATTAATGTTATTGTATATACATTAGAAATAATTTTGAAAAAGATAAATTATCATCAGGAGTAATAATACCTTCTATTTCTCCATCTAAAGGAGGAACATCATCTCTCATGGAGAAATCCATGGCTGTCCCTGGTATGTCCATCAAGTCTTCATCACTGGAGCTACTTTGGAAGCTATTGAAACTCCCCTGATGAAAGCCTCTGTGATCCATGGCTCCTGCACAAAAAGAAAAACAGGTTTATTACAGTGAGTTCTAAACCCCTTACTGCTTATTCTTTTTTGTGTGTGGTAAATACACGTAACAAAACTTACCACTTAAACCACTTTAAACTGACAAGTCGATAGCATTCAGCACATTTACAATGACACGCAATCATCATCACTCTTCATTTCCAGAAATTTTTCATCATCTCACACAGAAACTCACTATGCAATAAACGTAACTTCCCTTCTCCCTCTTACCCCAGCTCCTTATAACCTCTATTTTCTTTCTGTCTGTGGATTTGCTAATTCTGGATATTTCATATAAATATAACCATATAGTATGTGGCCCTTTGTGTCTGGCTTCTTTCACTGCTCATGTTTTTTTTCAAGGCTCAATCATGCTGTAATATGTATCAGTCTACATTTCTTTTCAGGACTAAATAATACCCATTGTATGGATATACCACATTTTATTGATTCATTTATCAGTTGCTAGACATTTAGGTAGTCTTCACCTTTTGGGTTACCATTTATTCATATGTCTTATTTTATGTTATTATTTTAAGTAATATAGACATGCAAACTACTTAACATATTCAGTTACCCTCCAGATATAATGCACTGCTACCCTTACCATGTAACACAAGAGACAATTCTCCACATGGACATCACCAGATGGACAATACCAAAATCAGATTGATTATATTCTTTGCAGTCAAAGATGAAGAACCTCTATACAGTCAGCAAAATCAAGATCTGGGGCTGACTGTGGCTCAGATCATGAGCTCCTTATTGCAAAATTCAGGCTCAAATTAAAGTAGGGAAAACACTAGGCCATTCAGACACGAACTAAATCAAATCCCTTGGGATTATACAGTGAAGGTGATGACTAGATTCAAGGGATTAGATCTGATAGAGTACTAGAGGAACTATGGACAAAGGTTTATAACATTGTACAGGAGGTAGTGACCAAAACCTACACAAAGAGAAAGAAACGCAAGAAGGCAATGTAGTTCCAAGAAGGCACAATAAAGGACAAAAACAGTAAGGACTTAACAGAAGCAGAAGAGATTAAGAAGGGGTGGCAAAAATACACAGAAAAATTGTACCAAAAAGGTCTTAATGATCCAGATAGCCATGATGGTGTGGTCATTCACCTACAGCCAGACATCCTGGAGTGTGAAGTCAAGTAGGCCTTAGGAAGCATCACTACAAACAAAACTAGTGAAGGTGATGGAATTTCAGCTGAACTATTTTAAAATCCTAGAAGATGATGCTATAAAAAGTGCTGCACTGACGACCCTGTATGCAAGACAGGAAAAAAGACACAGATGTGTATAACGGACTTTTGGACTCAGAGGGAGAGGGAGAGGGTGGGATGATTTGGGAGAATGGGAATTCTAACATGTATACTGTCATGTAAGAATTGAATCGCCAGTCCATGTCTGACGTAGGGTGCAGCATGCTTGGGGCTGGTGCATGGGGATGACCCAGAGAGATGTTGTGGGGAGGGAGGTGGGAGGGGGGTTCATGTTTGGGAACGCATGTAAGAATTAAAGATTTTAAAATTTAAAAAATTTAAAAAAATTAAAAAAAATAATAGGTAAAAAAAAAAAGTGCTGCACTGCATATGCTAGCAAATTTGGAAAACTCAGCAGTGCCACAGGACTGGAAAAGGTCAGTTTTCATTCCAATCTCAAAGAAAGGCAATGCCAAAGAATGTTCAAATTACAGTACAACTGCACTCTTTTCATATGTTAGCAAGGTTATCCTCAAAATCTTTCAAGCAAGGCTTCAGTATTATATGAACTAAGAACTTCAAGATGTACAAGCTGGATTTAGAAAAGGCAGAGAAACCAGAGATCGAACTGCCAACATCTGCTGAATCAGAGAAAAAGCAAGGAAATTCTAGAAAAACATCTACTTCTGCTTCATTGACTACACTAAAGCCTTTGACTGAGTGGATCACAACGAACTGTGGAAAATTCTTAAAGAGATGGGAATACTAGACCACCTTACCTGCCTCCTAAGAAACCTATATGCAGGTCAAGAAGCAATAGTTCAAACCGAACATAGAAAAGCGGACTGGTTCAAAACTAGGAAAGGAGTATATCAAGGCTGTATACTGTCACCCTGCTTATTTAACTTATATGCAGAGTACATCCTGCAAAATGCTAACCTGGATGAATCACAAGCTGGAATTGAGATTTACCAGGATAAATATCAACAACCTCAGATATGGAGATTACACCACTCTAATGGCAGAAAGTGAAGAGGAACTAAAGAGCCTCTTAATGAGGGTTAAAGAGGAGAGGGAAAAAGCTGGCTTGAAACTCAACACTCAAAAAACTAAGATCATGGCTTCTGGTTCCAACACTTCATGGAAAACAGAAGGAGAAAAAGTGGAAGCAGTGACAGATTTTATTTTCTTGGGCTCCAAAATCAGTGCAGAGAGTGGCTGAAGCCATGAAATTAAAAGACACTTGATCCTTGGAATAAAAGCTATGTATGACAAACCTAGACAGCATATTAAAAAGCAGAGACATCGGTTTGTTGACAAAGGTCTGTCTAGTCAAAGCTATGGTTTTTCCAGTAGTCATGTATGGATGTGAGAGTTGGACTATAAAGGAGGCTGAGTGTCCAAGAAATGATGCTTTTGAATTATGGTGCTGGAGAAGACTCTTGAGAGTCCCTTGGACAGCAAAGAGATCAAACCAGTCAATCCTAAAGGAAATCAATCCTGAATATTCATTGGAAGGACTGATGCTGAAGCTCCAATACTTTGTCCACCTGATGCAAAGAACTGACTCGCTGGAAAAGACCCTGATGCTGGGAATGACTGAAGGCAGAAGGGAGAAGGGATCAGCAGAAGATGAGATGGTTGGATGGCATCACTGACTCAATGGACATGAATTTGAGCAAACTCTGGGAGATAATATAGGATGGAGGAGCCTGGCATGCTGCCATCCATGAGGTTGCAAAGAGTTGGTCACAACTTAGCGACTGAACAACAACAACAAAGACACATAGGAAACTGAATCTCTCAGTCTTCCCTTCTGTCATTCAGGAATTGTCTTTACTCTTTATTTAAGAAAAAACAGTTTCTCTACTTTGCTCTGGATCTGACTGAGATAATAGATTTCAGTGCCTTACTCTGAGTATCCGTAATCTTAAGGAAACCTACTATCTCTAGCTCTCATCTCTATCTTAAGCTCCAGAAACTAAATTCCCAAGAACTCCCTATACACTTCTTTTGCTGTTTCAAACTCAACAGGATGAAGATCAGAAACAAGCAGAAATAACCTTAACCTAAATACAAATAATAACCTCCAAACAAGGCATGTTCCCTGCCCTCACCCCTCACAGCAACTTTCCCTTTTAAATGCGGATGGCATCAGAATCAATATCTGCACTTAATATTTGTCTAACTCTGGGATTTACTACGTTCAACAAACCTATAAAAGCACTCAATCTTAACAGTAGGTATTCCAGGTTTCTAGAAATCTTAACAGGAAATGAGCACCATTTTAGCTGATGAGAAGAACTCGAGAGATTTTCTTTCTGTTTAAATTCATCCAACACCCATGAATTCCACTGACTAGCACTGAAAAGTAGGCAAAAAAATTTGCAAAACGATGCAGAATCCTTTCCCTCTCTCTTCACTGGTTACATGTTTCATCCAGGAAATGATTTAAAATACACAGTTCCAGCAATTCTACATTAGCCACACAAATCATAGGAAGAAAATGTATGAGGAGTCCAAAAATAATTTATATTTGGCTTTGGAATATGTCCTGTAGTCATATTTTCAGAGGGTGTACCTATTGTTCTGGGAATTCATTAAAACAAAATAATGATACTACAAGATGAAGACTCAACAAAGGAGAAGCTGGAAAACTTTTCCATTTCCCCATAGGGGCCTTACAAACTCCTTCCTGTAACCCACTGACACAGAACAATCTGGCTAAATTGAGCTGCCTCATTTCAAACATTTCCTGCAGCAGTTATCTGGTTCAGTGTTTGGGTTATAAAGTGCTTCCTTAATAAGCATATAGAAATAAAGTATCAACAAAAGAAAAGTATAAGAACTAAGTAAATCAAGCAAAACAGATGCAACAGACTGGGGGTTCAACAGAGAAAATAACCATAATCAGTAAAACTCAAAGTGGTATCTTGCCTGTGGATAATACATTATGGTAGTCTTTGGTTTTATTTTGCAGATATAAAACAGTTCCATAGGAAAAGTTAAGGCAGCAGAATACTGAGGAAATAATGTAAAGGTCCTACAGTTGAGATTTGATCCTGCATTTAGTTGAACTCCAAGCCTATTGCTCTCTCCATAATACTTTGGGGCTTCACTATGAGATACAGTCCAGAGAATGGTACATCTGGAATAAATCAGATCTCTAGATGGTTACATGCATGAGGTCAGCCAGAATTTAGGGTAGACCAGAAACAAAGGGGATTTATTTTATTATCCTAACTAATGGATTACTATAGGGCTTGTCACACAATGGAGGGCTATAGGGGAGGGTAAACAAGGAAAAATGTTGTTTGGTTGATATCTGCATTACATAGCTGACACTTTCAGTGCCTTTTGTCACCTTCTTGCTTAAAATCATAAGCTCGTTCCCACTGCCTCTGGGTCAAGTTTACATGTTTTTTTAGCATGGCACTCAGAGCCCTATCAAAGCTAGATCCCATCTTCCCAGACACACTTATCTCTTGCCACAGATCTGTTATACTCCACATAGGCCCTGTACTTCTACATCTCTGTGCCTTTGCTCATCAGGTCCAGATATTCTAGCTGAAATCCCATCCAGCCGCCATCCTCTTTTCAGCCTGGTAAAATCCCCTTCAATCCATCTAGGGCCAGCTCAAACAGGCTTTTCCCTCAAAGCCCCCTTTGTTCGGACATCTATGCTGATTGCATAATCTATTCCACTTGAGCCTTGTGACTACACCATGTCCTTCTCACTTCTGTTGTCTCAACAACTCTAGTGTTGTTCCGGAGAAGGTATTCAATAAACGCTTTTTTGAGGAGGATTCTAGTTGGGGAGGAAGGGTGTTAGCCAATCAACATATTTATGTAGCCAACACTCAATAAATCTATGCCTTCAACTATGAGGGGAGAGGATTAAGGATACAAAAAGCATTTGTTACCCTGTCACTGCTCTCAAGGAATTTGTGATCTAGTCGGGGAGTAATAGCTCAGTTGGTAAAGAATCTGCCTGCAATGAAGGAAACCCCAGTTCAATTCCCCTGGAGAAGGGATAGGCTACCCACTCCAGTGTTCTTGGGCTTCCCTTGTGGTTCAGCTGGTAGAGAATCCCCCTGCAATGTAGGAGATGCAGGTTCAATCCCTGGGTCGGGAAGATCCCCTGGAGAAGGAAATGGCAACCCATTCCAGTATTCTTGCCTGGGAAATCCCATAGAGAGGAGCCTGGCAGGCTACAGTCCATGCAGTCGTGAAAGAGTCAGACACAACTTAGCAACTAAACAACAACAACAACAACAAAGGACAGGGTAACTGTCTGTGAACAAATGGATGGAGATAGATGATGAAGTGTCTGGGAAGCCAAAATGGAGTCTCCATAGGTTTTGAGGAGCAATATGAAGAAAATAATTTTAGGAAGTAAGCATGGTGGCAGCAGTGCACTGGAATAGAGAGGATGAAAGGACTAGGAAGGCAGTTTGCTACTTTCAGTTTCAATGCAGGTGATTTGGGATGGAGGAGGAAAGCGTGAGGGAAAGGAGGAAGAGAAAATATTCCCAACAGTTGCACTGAAAGAGCCAGGTAGGGATGGGGTAAGATGGTGTTAATTGGTGGTATGGCATACTATTAACAGCATCTTTTTAAAAAATTTAAATATAGTTGATGTACCATGTTGTGCCACTCTGCTATACAGCAAAGTGATTCAGTTATACACATATATACATTCTTTTTAAATATTCTTTTCCATTATGGTTTATCCTAGGACATTGAGGATAGTCCCCATGTTATACTGTAGGACCTTGCTGTTTATCCATTCTAAATGTAATAGTTTGCATCCACCAACCCCAAACTCCTAGTCCGTCCCTCTCCCTCCCCCATCCCCCTTGGCATACACAAGTCCATTCTCTATGTCTATGAATTTGTTTCTGTTTTGCATATAGGTTCATTGTGTCATATTTTAGATTCCACATATAAATGATATCATATGGCATTTGTCTTTCTTTTTCTGACTTACTTCACTTAGTATAATAATGTCTAGTTACATTCATGTTGCTGCAAATGGCATTATTTCATTCTTTCCATGACTGTAGTATTCCATTATATATACACACACACACACACACACACACACACACACACACACACAACATCTTCTTTATCCATTCATGTGTTGATGGACATTTAGGTTCTTTCCATGTTTTGGCTATTGTGAACAGTGCTGCTATGAATATGGGGGTGCATACGTATCTTTCTGAATTATAGTATTGACCAGGTATATTCCAGGGATTGCTGGATCACAGGGTAGTTTTATTTTCAGTTTTCTAAGGAACCTCCCTCCTCCATAGTGGCTGCACCAGTTTGCATTTCCACCAAGTATAGGAGGGTTCCCTTTTCTCCACAACCTCTCCAGCATTTATTGCTTGTAGACTTTTTAATGAGGGCTAGTCTGACTCGTGTGAGGTGGTACCACATTCTGGTGTACTAGGATCTTGTTTAACTAATGACAGTGACACACGTTGGTATGAATAAATTAATATTTCCATCTCAACTAGCCCATTTGGCAAAACAAGTATATAAACCAATGAGTAGTATGATACATGAAGTCATGTGAAGCAGCTCAGTCGTGTCCGACTCTTTGCGACCCCGTAGACTGTAGCCTACCAGGCTTCTCCCTCCATGGAATTACCAGACTCCTCCCTCCATGGGATTCTCCAGGCAAGAATACTGGAGTGGGTTGCCATTTCCTTCTCCAGGGGATCTTCCCGACCCAGGGATTGAACCTGGGTCTCCCGCATTTCAGGCAGATGCTTTAACCTCTGAGCCACCAGGGAAGCCCCAGTATGATACATATGACCCCTCAAATAAAAATATAAAATATACCACATACTCCAATGCTAACAAGCATGAAGAAACAACAAAATGTTCTATTTCTTATTTTTGCTCAAGAACAAAAACTGTTTACCTGCACGTGGCATTCTGTGTAAGCAATATATGCCAGGTACCACAAATGTGGGAAAGGGAGGATACAAGAGGAACAAAGAGTTTAAATGGAGTATTATACTATTTACCAAGATATAAGTATTGTCTTGGGGATTCCCTGATAGCTCAGCTGGTAAAGAATCCACCTGCAATGCAGGAGACCCTGGCTTGATTCTTGGGTCAGAAAGATCCCTTGGAGAAGGGGTAGGCTACCCATTCCAGTATTCTTGGGCTTCCCTGGTGGCTCAGACGGTAAAGAACCCTCCTGCAACGTGGGAGACCTACGTGTTCAATCCCTGGGTTAGGAAGATCCTCTGGAGGAGGGAATGGCAACCCACTCCAGTATTCTTGCCTGGAGAATCCCCATGAACAAAGGAGCCTGGTGGGCTACAGTCCATGAAGTCCCAAAGAGTTGGACATGAGTAAGCAACTAAGCACAGCATAGCACAAGTATTATCTTATCATTAATAGAAAGAACATTAACTCATCCCTAAGAATAACCTTGAAGGTGGTTAAGAACTAGCACATATATAAAATCACCCTTTTTCTGCCTACTATATTTTGAACTACTTGAGGATAAAGTGACTTAAATCTTTGTTACTAAGTGCTTGACTCAAAGATAGAACTCAGTAAATAATCTAGTTTATACTTCAATTCCTGATTTAGTTACTTTATTTTGAGAGGCAGAAATGAAATGCAAATCTTGGATAGTAGTTTCTGAGGTGCCTTATTTCTTTTTTGTTGATGTTGTTGATATCTGTTTATTTTCAGCTTTTACAGTTAGTCTATAATTTAGAACAATGGGTAGCATTTACAGGAGAGAATGTCAGAGTAAAAGTAGTAGATGAAAGAAGGACATAAAGGTAGTGTAGGAAAGGAAAAAGTAAGAATAAAAATATCACTTTATTAGAAAGTCAAGAATTATTTTCAAGTGTTAAGAGGACAGTAGAGACTTAAGTACATTGTCAAGGTTAAAAAGTAAACAATAGAAAACTATTATGTAAATAAAAAATAGAGGATGATAGAAGAAGCATATGTATATCATATGAGAGAGTAAACAGCTACTGTCTAATTTTGATTAAACAAGAAGCATAGATATTTCCTCGCATTATATTAGTTGAGGTGCCTTATTTCAGAGGTTTGGGCCAATCCTTAGCCCAAGGCACCTTCTCTACCTGTCAAAATTTCAAGTAAAAATCCCAGGAGGAAATAATAGTGCTTCTTCTCACAGTGTGGTCTTCACATGGGAGTCATCCTCATAGATGAGTAGGTGTTAATAGAAAAGACAGGACTCAGCCCAGGCAGTAATAAAACAGCAGTCCTCAAACCTTGTGGTCTCAGGATCCCTATAATGTTCAAAATTATTGAGGGACCTAAAGAACTTTTATTTATAAGGATTCTATTAATATCTACAGATGTTTACTGAATTAGAAATCAAACCCAGAAATATTTAAAATAAATATTTATTAACGTATTTAAATATAACAAACTCATCCCATAATATGTTAACATTAACTGTGGGGGAAAAACTATATTAAAAAAAGTTAGTGAGAGGCATTTTGCAAATCCTTTTAATTTTTTATTTACAAATTTATTTATTTTTTTATATTTTTGGTTGCACCACATGACTTGCAGGATCTTAGTTCCCAGACCAGGCCCCCCGTAGTGGAACCACAATGTCCTAACCACTGGACCACCAAGGAAGTCCCACAAACCTCTTTTTTTAGTATGATTTATTTGGCTGCACCAGGTCTTAGTTGTAACATGCAGGATATTTTAGTTGTAGCATGTGGGATCTAGTTATCTGACCAGAGATCGAATCTGGGTCCCCTGAATTGGGAACATGGAGTCTTAGCCACTGGACCACCAGGGAAGTCCTCCATAAATATTTTTAATGTTTGCCTTAAGAGGACACATATCTGATTTGCCATCAGAGCAATGACATGGGAACCTGTCATACAACCTCTAGAAAACTCCACTGAACATTCTTGAGGAAATGAGAATGAAAAGGGGAAAGAGGGTCTTAATATTAATATGAAAATAGTTTTGACTGGCTACCCCTTTGTAGACCTCTTGGGCTCAGGAAGCCCAGACCACTCTTTGAGAATTGTTAAAGGAGAGAAAAAACACAGAATGGATAAACCATACCTGGGCAACACTCATGATCGCTAAGAAGGAAGAAGAGGACAAAACAGTCAGATGAGACCATGCTGATAGATGAAGGAAGTGGAAGTGAAGTAAACAACAAACTAGTACTTTCTATAAATACTTTTCCAAAGGACAAATAGCTTATATATATGAAGAGATTGTTCAAATTATTGCAACTGAATCCCAACAGAAGAAAGGGCATAAGATATTGGTAAGTAGATAATTTATTAAAGGAGCTTTAAAAATGAGAAATTAAAATTGAAACAGTAACATGCTACCTTCTGTTAGCATTTCTCAAAGATTCTGTTTTGTTTTGTTTTGTTTTCTGTCTGTGCCATAAGGCTTAGACTTCCCTGTAGCTCAGACAGGAAAAAATCTGTCTGCAATCCAGGAGACCTGGGTTCAATCCCTGGGTCAGGAAGATCCTCTGGAAAAGGAAATGGCAATCCACTCCAGTATTCTCGCCTGGAGAATTCCATGGACAGAGGAGCCTGGCGGGGTACAATCTGTGGTTGCAAGAGTCGGACATGACTGAGTGACTAATACCACCACCATGAGGCTTGGGATCTTAGTTCCCCACCCAAGGATGGAAGCTGCGCCCCCTGCAGTGAAATTGCAGAGTCCTAACCACTGAACCACCAGGGAATTCCCACAGAGATTCTTCAAATACCATCGAACCCTGTAAGAGGAAGACTTTCAAGAGAGTGACAAACAAGATAGCTAGAAGGTCAAGGACAAGAGCCTGCCACTTGTCCTTGAGACACCAGTTAAAATTTATAGATCACTCTCACTTTGGAATATATGCATAAAGCACCAAATAAACTTTAAGAAACTGAATATAGCATTACACTGAAAGGTTTGCCTACTGTAAATAAGGAGAGTTTATTCTAAGTACACAAGATTGATACCACAAGGGATCTATCAACATCATTTACCAGATTAATAGATTTTAAAAAGGCCATAATCATCTCAACAGATGTCAAGAATGTATTTTTTAAAAATTATATTTATTCCAGATTGAAATATTTTTAAAAATATTCCAGGAGGGAAGTTTGTTTCTTAACATGATACAGAATATTTAAATTAAAACCAAGAAGCAAAATCTCATTCCCCTTAATACAGGAAGACAATGATGCCTCCTGCTACCTAGTATATTTAACATGGTAAAATAAAACTTTAAAAGGAAAAAAGTGAAGAATGTATATAGGAAAGGAATACATATCCAATTTTGATGTTTGGATTGCATGAATGGAAATTTATACAACCCTAAGAATATTAGCTAAAAATAACTAAAAGTAACAAATGAATTCAGAAATTACAAGGTAATCAAAACAACTGCATTCCCATGAACTATCATAGAACTAGAAAATATAATAATTTATTTATGATAGAGACATAATCTTGAAACACAATGTGCTGCATGCTCACTTGCTTCTGTTGTGTCCGATTCTCTGCGACCCTATGGACTGTAGCCCACCAGGCTTCTCTGTCCATGGGATTCTCTAGGCGGGAATACTGGAGTGGGTAGCCACACCCTCTTCCAGGGGAGCTTCCCTACACAGGGACTGAACCCCAGGTCTCCTGTATCTTCTGCATCACAGGCAGATTCTTTACTGCTGAAATCTATTTATGATAGATACATAATCTTGAAACAAAATATTACCTTAAAATTTATAAAATCCAAGTATGAGGGAAAAAAGAATGACATAAATCGACATGCATCATGTTCTTAGATAGAAAGTTTAAATACAGTAAGAATGAAACAGACACTAATTTGAATTCTGAATTGTATTACAACTATATATTAATCTAGAGTCCCCATGGCATTCTTTAGACAGCTTGAAAGATTGATAGTGAACTTCACCTGGAAGAATAAGTAGGCATGGTTACTAGCATATATATTTTCTTAAAAGTAAATAAAGCAAACAACCCATCAGCATTTAATCTTGTACAAAGAAACAATCACCAAAACTTTACAGCACTGGATTAAGAATAGAGATTCTATAAATGGATATATTCTGTTTCTAAAACTTAATAAATGATAAATCAAAAGTAATGCAAAGCAAGCAAAAGCAAATGTAAGAACAGATTCAATCACTTTTTAGTAAACAGTTGAGGAATTGCTAGATATCAAAATGGAAAACAATATACAATTATAACATAAACCATACTATAATAAGTTACAAGTGAAAATCTTTAGAGTTGATTTTATTTTATTTTTTATTTTTTTTATTTTTTAATTTTTTGCCTTTCTCATCTCTTCAAGCTTTATTTTTTTTTCATTTTTTTTTAAATTTTTAAATTTTTTAAATTTTTTAAATTTTAAAATCTTTAATTCTTACATGCGTTCCCAAACATGAACCCCCCTCCCACCTCCCTCCCCACAACATCTCTCTGGGTCATCCCCATGCACCAGCCCCAAGCATGCTGCACCCTACGTCAGACATGGACTGGCGATTCAATTCTTACATGACAGTATACATGTTAGAATTCCCATTCTCCCAAATCATCCCACCCTCTCCCTCTCCCTCTGAGTCCAAAAGTCCGTTATACACATCTGTGTCTTTTTTCCTGTCTTGCATACAGGGTCGTCATTGCCATCTTCCTAAATTCCATATATATGTGTTAGTATACTGTATTGGTGTTTTTCTTTCTGGCTTACTTCACTCTGTATAATTGGCTCCAGTTTCATCCATCTCATCAGAACTGATTCAAATGTATTCTTTTTAACGGCTGAGTAATACTCCATTGTGTATATGTACCACAGCTTTCTTATCCATTCATCTGCTGATGGACATCTAGGTTGCTTCCATGTCCTGGCTATTATAAACAGTGCTGCGATGAACATTGGGGTACATGTGTCTCTTTCAATTCTGGTTTCCTCAGTGTGTATGCCCAGCAATGGGATTGCTGGGTCATAAGGTAGTTCTATTTGCAATTTTTTAAGGAATCTCCACACTGTTCTCCATAGTGGCTGTACTAGTTTGCATTCCCACCAACAGTGTAGGAGGGTTCCCTTTTGTCCACACCCTCTCCAGCATTTATTGCTTGCAGATATTTGGATCGCAGCCATTCTGACTGGTGTGAAGTGGTACCTCATTGTGGTTTTGATTTGCATTTCTCTAATAATGAGTGATGTTGAGCATCTTTTCATGTGTTTGTTAGCCATCTGTATGTCTTCTTTGGAGAAATGTCTATTTAGTTCTTTGGCCCATTTTTTGATTGGGTCATTTATTTTTCTGGAATTGAACTGCATAAGTTGCTTGTATATTTTTGAGATTAGTTGTTTGTCAGTTGCTTCATTTGCTATTATTTTCTCCCATTCCGAAGGCTGTCTTTTCACCTTGCTTATATTTTCCTTTGTTGTGCAGAAGCTTTTAATTTTAATTAGATCCCATTTGTTTATTTTTGCTTTTATTTCCAGAATTCTGGGAGGTGGATCATAGAGGATCCTGCTGTGATTTATGTCTGAGAGTGTTTTGCCTATGTTCTCCTCTAGGAGTTTTATAGTTTCTGATCTTACATTTAGATCTTTAATCCATTTTGAGTTTATTTTTGTGTACGGTGTTAGAAAGTGATCTAGTTTCATTCTTTTACAAGTGGTTGACCAGTTTTCCCAGCACCACTTGTTAAAGAGATTGTCTTCACTCCATTGTATATTCTTGCCTCCTTTGTCAAAGATAAGGTGTCCATATGTGTGTGGATTTATCTCTGGGCTTTCTATTTTGTTCCATTGATCTATATGTCTGTCTTTGTGCCAGTACCATACTGTCTTGATGACTGTGGCTTTGTAGTAGAGCCTGAAGTCAGGCAAGTTGATTCCTCCAGTTCCATTCTTCTTTCTCAAGATTGCTTTGGCTATTTGAGGTTTTTTGTATTTCCATACAAATCTTGAAATTATTTGTTCTAGTTCTGTGAAAAATGTGGCTGGTAGCTTGACAGGGATTGCGTTGAATTTGTAAATTGCTTTGGGTAGTATACTCATTTTCACTATATTGATTCTTCCGATCCATGAACATGGTATATTTCTCCATCTATTAGTGTCCTCTTTGATTTCTTTCATCAGTGTTTTATAGTTTTCTATATATAGGTCTTTAGTTTCTTTAGGTAGATATATTCCTAAGTATTTTATTCTTTTCGTTGCAATGGTGAATGGAATTGTTTCCTTAATTTCTTTGTCTACTTTCTCATTATTCATGTATAGGAATGCAAGGGATTTCTGTGTGTTGATTTTATATCCTGCAACTTTACTATTTTCATTGATGAGCTCTAGTAATTTTCTGGTGGAGTCTTTAGGGTTTTCCATGTAGAGGATCATGTCATCTGCAAACAGTGAGAGTTTTTACTTCTTCTTTTCCAATTTGGATTCCTTTTATTTCTTTTTCTGCTCTGATTGCTGTGGCCAAAACTTCCAGAACTATGTTGAATAGTAGCGGTGAAAGTGGACACCCTTGTCTTGTTCCTGAGTTTAGGGGAAATGCTTTCAATTTTTCACCATTGAGGATAATGTTTGCTGTGGGTTTGTCATAGATAGCTTTTATTATGTTGAGGTATGTTCCTTCTATTCCTGCTTTCTGGAGAGTTTTTATCATAAATGGGTGTTGAATTTTGTCAAAGGCCTTCTCTGCATCTATTGAGATAATCATATGGTTTTTATTTTTCAATTTGTTAATGTGGTGAATTACATTGATTGATTTGCGGATATTGAAGAATCCTTGCATCCCTGGGATAAAGCCCACTTGGTCATGGTGTATGATCTTTTTAATGTGTTGTTGGATTCTGATTGCTAGAATTTTGTTGAGGATTTTTGCATCTATGTTCATCAGTGATATTGGCCTGTAGTTTTCCTTTTTTGTGACATCTTTGTCAGGTTTTTGTATTAGGGTGATGGTGGCCTCATAGAATGAGTTTGGAAGTTTACCTTCCTCTGCAATTTTCTGGAAGAGTTTGAGGAGGATAGGTGTTAGCTCTTCTCGAAATTTTTGGTAGGATTCAGCTGTGAAGCCGTCTGGACCTGGGCTTTTGTTTGCTGGAAGATTTCTGATTACCGTTTCAATTTCCGTGCTTGTGATGGGTCTGTTAAGATTTTCTATTTCTTCCTGGTTCAGTTTTGGAAAATTGTACTTTTCTAAGAATTTGTCCATTTCTTCCACGTTGTCCATTTTATTGGCATACAACTGCTGATAGTAGTCTCTTATGATCCTTTGTATTTCTGTGTTGTCTGTTGTGATCTCTCCATTTTCATTTCTAATTTTATTGATTTGATTTTTCTCTCTTTGCTTCTTGATGAGTCTGGCTAATGGTTTGTCAATTTGATTTATCCTTTCAAAGAACCAGCTTTTGGCTTTGTTGATTTTTGCTATGGTCTCTTTTGTTTCTTTTGCATTTATTTCTGCCCTAATTTTTAAGATTTCTTTTAGAGTTGATTTTAAAAAGAACACAGAATATTATATTCATCCCAGATGTGGTAGATAGACAAAGTTATTTCTGACCATGGGAAGATACAAAATGAATTAAGTCATATGTAGTAAAATATAACTTTTTGCAACAGGAACTCTCCTTCATTGTTGGTGGGAATGCAAAATAGCACACTCACTTTGGAAGACCATTTGACAATTTCTTACAAAACTAAACATACTCTTATTATACGATTCAGCAATCATGCACCTTGGTGTTTATCCAAAAGATTTGAAAATTTACATCCACACCAAAACCTGCACACAGATGTTTATAGCAGCTTTACACATAATTGCCAAAACCAGGAAAAACCAAGATGTTCTTCAGTAGGTAAAAGGATAGACAAACCATAGTAATGGGAAAATGGGATATTATTAACTTTAAAATAGGATATTATTTAGTGAAAAAAATAAATGAACTATCAAGTTACCCAAAGATACAGAGGTATTCTAAAAGAAGTATAAGAAGCCATTTGGACAAGGCTATATACTGTATGATTCCAACTATATGACATTCTGGAAAGGGCAAAACTGTGGAGACAGTAAAATGACCAGTGGCTGTCAGGGGCGTGGGAAGAGGGAGTAATGAACAGGCAGAGCACGGAGGATTTTTAGGGCAGTGAAGATATTCTGTATGACACCCTAATCATGGTACATTGGTTCAAACCCATGGAATATGAAACACAAAGAGGGAACCCTAAGGTAAACTCTGGACTTTGTTAAAAGTGAAAGTGGATTAGTCATGTCTGATTCTTTGTGACCCCATGGACTATACAGTCTTCATGGACTATACAGTCCATGGAATTCTCCAGGACAGAATACTGGAGTGGGTAGCCTTTCCCTTCTCATCATCCCAACCCAGGGATCGAACCCAGGTCTCCCACATTGCAGGCGGATTCTTTACCAAGTGAACTATCAGGGAAATTATCAGGGAAATTCTGGCCTTTAGTTAATAATAATATATCAATATTGGCCCATCAAGTATAACAAGTGTACTATATTAACAGCAAGATATTAGTAATAGAGGAAACTGAGGTGGGGAAAGTATATGGGAACTTTCTGTACTTTCTGCTCAATTTTTCTGTAAACCTGAAACCACTTAAAAAAAAAGATATATTAAGTTAAAAAAAAAACAACAAAGTAGACTAAATGGGCAGTTTATGCATAAGGAAACTTTTACTCTTAAAAATCATCCTGTGGAACACAGAAATCTCTATTAAAGTTATTTAAACCAATTCTCCAAATTCACAGTGCATCAGAATCCCCTGGAGGGTTCATTAAAACAAAGACTGCTAGGTCCCCTACCTGACCTCACCTCCAACTTTTGATTCCTTTAAAGCTGAGGTGGGACCTGACCATTAGATTTCCTAATGAGGTCCCAGGGAATGCTGATGCTGCTGGCCCTGTGCATAGAAAAATATAAAGTCTGAGAAAAAGAAAAGCGAGGCCAAGGAGTCCCCAAAATGGGGCTATAGGGCACACAAAAATTAGAGGGCACATATATAACACATTGAGCCTTTTTTTGCAGAGTATATTAGACAAGGTTGGGAGAGAGAACAAGTCCCACCTGTTTAAACACTTGAGTAAGAAGATTGAAAGGTAGTATTTGTCTAATCTTATCACATCCTTTCTCTCATATTGCTATACTGACCTAAAATCATAAATCTGTAATGGACAAAGGCATTAAGAAAGGTAGGAATGGGAGAACAAGATGGCAAAGGAGTAGGTGGACATGGAATACATCTCTCTCCATGGATACATCAAGAATACACCTTCAGACACAGAAGTGCATGCAGAACACCAGCTGAGAGCAAACAGGAGTAACTGACCAGTGGAAAAGAATATATAGAACCACGCAAAACTCAGTAGGATAAAGGAACTAGGGGGAAAAAACAGAAGTGTTAGTAGGACTCGACCTGCCCTTTGCAGGTAGGGGAACTGAAGCAGAGGTCCGATCTCCACATGGGGCAATTGTCTGAGTCAGAGGAGAAACATTTAAGGCTGAAACAGCTGATATGAAACAGCAGCCTAAATGGAATGAGAATCAGACAGTCCTTGCCGCAGCCATACATACCCCAGACAGGAACGCTGGTCCCCTGGAAGGTGCAGTGGCTGGGAGCTGGAGTTTAGGTATTGTGGAGCAATCCCAGGGTGAGGGCTGCTATTGACTGTAGAGAGATGGATCAAGGGGATGTGAGGGAGGAGACTGTGATGGGAAATGCCAGTGGAGGAAAGCCAAGCAGCCATGGAAGCAAGGCAATACTGCTGAGTCACGTGTAGCGGGTGGAGCCATCACCACAGCCTCTTACTCCCCACAACACAGCATTGGCTGCTGAACGATAGGGAGGCTGGCCCAGCAAATGCCTGAGCACTGAACTACAGAGTAGGACCCCACCCAGGGTGCCCCTTTAAGTGCCTGATGCACCAATCTACAGAGTAGGACCCCAGCCAGGGGGACCACTCTATGTGCCTGATATGCTAAACAACAGAGAAGGACCCCAGGCAAAGGAGCCCTCTAAGTGCCCAAACAGGTGGAGCTACAGAGAAAGACTTGCCAAAGCAGCCTTCTGATTGCCAGCTACAAGAGGCTGGAAAAAAGACTCTGATAGGGCCACAACTCCTGAAGAGGAGGCAGTCTGTATCCCTGCACACTTAGTGCCAGCCGGGTCCCTGCAAGCCAAGCAGCTACACTACCTTCACACTCAACTCTCACTGGGGCAGAGCTGCCACAGGCAAAATAAGTCTTGCATCTATGCGCATAGGATCACTTCAGTTGTGTCTGACTCTTTGCAACGCTGTAGACTGTGGCCTGCCAGGCTTCTCTATCAGAGGGGGGTTCTCCAAGCAAGAATACTGGAGCGTATTGGCCAATACTGGTTGCCATAACCTTCTAGAGCACTGTATTTCCTGCTGCCCTGGCTGCCAAGCCCTGTGAGTACCTTGTGCTGCCAGAACCCCTGCAACCCAAGCAGCTGCACCACTTCCACACCTGGCCCTCACAGGGGCAAACCCAAGTCCTCCAGAGCAGCCTCAGGAGCAAACCCCAGTGGACAACCGACATGTAGAGGTGGAAATAAAATCTCAATTGAAACCCAGGGGAAGTGTTGCTAAGGAAGAAGGCCCAAAACCTTCCCACCAGCTGTACAAGCTTCAGATTAAATCCACAGGATCAACTAGGCAGACTCAGTGTCTATAGAATATATAAAAGCACTGAGAGCTCCCACAAAAGAAAACGCACTAGTTCTGATAGCTGTGGACATTGAAGGCAAGAACACACAGGAGTAAGACCAGATTAGAACCTGAGCTGCCCCCACAGCAGGTTCAGAGATCAGCACAGTGTTGGAGGACATCCTAGGGAGGTAAAGTGGACTCCCAGCGAGGGAAAGGACTCTGACAGCAGTGACTCAAAAAGAACATTTATTATTTTTATTTTTTGACTTGTTCTGTAGATTCTTTTGGATTTTCTTCTTTTTTCCCTCCCCCCGGCCCCCATTGTTTAGTTGTCAATTTTATTGGCACTAAGAAATACAATTAAGCTTTTGAGCTTTTTTTCTCTCAGTCACATTTTGTTGTTGTTGTTGTTATAAACCTCTACCTCTATGTTGGGCTTTTGCAGTTCTGTGGAGTTTTACTTTTTTCTCTCTCTTTTTTCTGTTTTAATTTTTAATTTTTTAAGCCCATTATTTTTTTCCTACATTTATTCCTTTGTTTGCTTTTCCTACTGGTCTTTCCCCCTTGCACTTAATCTTTAATGTTTATAAATCTTCTTTATCTACCTCTATTTAACTTTGCATATCTATTTTTTCTTTCTTTTCTTTCTCCCCTTTCCTCTCAACATATTTGTTAGTTTTATTTTCATTGCTTTATTCCCCAATTGGCACCTTGCTTTTGTTTTCCAGTTTGTGGAAACTGTTTTCCAGTTTGTGCTTTAGTTAGTTTTGTTCTGGTAGATATAATTTTTGCTTTCCTTTGTTTACCGGGTCAATCTATTATACTTTCTTTTTGTTGGACTGTTTTGATTTTGCTTATGTGTGTATATGTATACGTGTATATTCAGTCACACTTTTTGTTGTTGTTATAAACCTCTGTTTCTATGTTTGGCTTTTGCAGTTCTGTGGAGTTTTCTTCTTTTTGTTCCCTTTTTTCTTTTTCTTCTGTTTTTTTTCATTTTTATAATTTTAATTTTTAAAATCTATTATATTTTTTCTACATTTATTCCTTTATTTGCCTTTCCTACTGTTCTTTTCCCTTTACAGTTAATCTTTAATGTATATAAACCTTCATCTACCTCTATTTAACCTTGCATATCTATTCTTTCTTACTTTTCTTTCTCTCTTTTCCACTCAACATATTTGTTAGTTTTCTTTGCATTGCTTTATTCCCCACTTGGCACCTTGCTTTAGTTTTGTTTTCCAGTTTGTGCTTTAGTTAGTTTTGTTTTAATTTGACTTCCTTTGTTTGCTGGTCAATCTACTGTATTTTTGTTGGACTGTTTTGACTTTGCTCATGGGTGTATATGTATATGTGTATATTCCATTATTTTAATTATTATTTGCCTGATTTTGTAACTGCCATTTGTCTGGGGTTCATCTTTGGCTTCTTGTTTTTGCATATTTGTTTTAATCTCACTTAATGCCATAACAAACTATTTGTAGAACAAAGATTCCTGACCAGAGATTAAGCTGTGAGACTCCAAGACCATAGGCTACCAGAGAACTAACCCGAGGAAGTATCAAATAGTGAGAATTCACACAAAGGAAACCACTTGAATACAAGACCCAGTATCCACCTACCAGCAGTAGCACCCTGTGCAGGACACCTGATCTAAACAACAAACAAAACAAAAATACAAACCCAAGCATCAGCAGACAGGATTACCACCTCACTCAGCCTTGCTCATCAGAGGAAAAACAAGTAAACAAACAAAAACTCAGCACAAATCTCACCCTATATGAAGCTTACACAAACTGCTAGACCAACGTTAGGAGGGCAGAAACCAAAAGGAAGAAAGACTTCTACCTTCTTCAAGGAAAGAATTCAAGTTTCCTTGAAACCTGGGAAAAGGAGACCTCAAACACAGTAAGTTAAAAAATAATGAAAAGGCAGAGAAATCCTACACAAATGAAGGAACAAACTAGAAACACAGAAGTCCAAATAAATGAAGAGGAACTAGGCAAACCACCTGAAAAAGAATCCAGAATAATGATAGTAAAGATGATTAAAAACCTTGAAAACAAAATGCAGAAAATGCAAGAATCAATTAACAAAGATTCAGAAGAATTAAGGAATAAACATACAGAGACAAACAACACAATTACTGAAATTAAAAATACTCTGGAAGGAATCAACAGCAGAATATCTGAAGCAGAAGAACAAATCAGTGAGCTGGAAGATAAAATGGTGGAAATAACTTCTGAAGAGCAGAATAAGGCAAAAAGAATGAAAAGAACTGAGGGCAGTCTCAGAGACCTCTGGGACAATATCAAACACACCAACATTTGAATTTATAGGGGTCCCAGAAGAAGAAGAGAAAAAGAAAGGGTATGAGAAAATTTTTGAAAAGATTATAGTTGAAAATTTCCCCAACATGGAAAAGAAATAGTCAATCAAGTCCAAGAGGCACAAAGAGTCCCATACAGGTAAACCCAAGGAGAACACACCAAGACACATACTAATTAAACTAAAAAAGGCTAAACACAAAGAAAGAATATTAAAAGCAGCAAGGGAGAAGCAACAAGTAACATACAAGGGAAACCCCATATGCTCAACATCTGATTTTTCAGCAGAAACTCTGCAGGCCAGAAGGGAATGGCAGGATATATCTAAAGTATTGAAGGGAAAAATCTACAACCAAGATTACTGTACCTGGCAAAGATCTCATTCAGAATTGATGGAGAAATAAAAAGCTTTTCAGACAAGCAAAAGTTAAGAGAATTCAGTACCACCAAACCAGCTTTACAACAAATGTTAAAGGGACTTATATAGTCAAAAAATACAAGAGAAGAAAAAAGGTCTATAAAATCAACCCCAAACAATTAAGAAAATACAATAGGAACATATATATATCGATAACAACTTTAAATGTAAATGGATTAAATGCTCCAACCAAAAGACACAGACTGGCTGAATGGGTACAAAAACAAGACCCATATATATATTGTCTACAAGAAACCCACTTCAGACCTAAAGACATATGTAGACTGAAAGTGAAAGGATGAAAAAATATATTCCATGAAAATAGGAAGCAAAAGAAAGCTGGAGTAGCAATCCTCATATCAGACAAAACAGACCTTAAAATAAAGACTATTACAGGAGATAAGGAAGGACACTACATAATGATCAAGGGATCAATCCAAGAGGAAGACATAACAATTATAAATATCTATGCACCCAACATAGGAGCACCTCAATACATAAGACAAACACTAACAGACATAAAAGGAGAAATTGACAGTGACAAAATAATAGGAGACTTTAACACCCCACTCACACCAATGGACAGATCATCAAAACAGAAAGTTAATAAGCAAACACAAGTCTTGGCTATTATAAAGAGTGCTGTGATGAACATTGACATATGTCGGTTCTATTTCCAGTTTTTTAAGGAATCTCCACACTGTTCTCCATAGAGGCTATACTAGTTTGCATTCCCACCAGCAGTGTAAGAGGGTTCCTTTTTCACCACACGCTCTCCAGCATTTATTGCTTGTAGACTTTTGGATAGCAGCCATCCTGACTGGCGTGAAATGGTACCTCATTGTGGTTTTCATTTACATTTCTCTAATAATGAGTGATGTTGAGCGTCTTTTCATGTGTTTGTAAGCCATCTCTATGTCTTCTTTGGAGAAATGTCTGTTTAGCTCTTTGGCCCATTTTTTGATTGGGTCATTTATTTTTCTGGAATTGAGCTTCATGAGTTGCTTGTATATTTTTGAGATTAATTCTTTGTCAGTTGCTTCTTTTGTTTGTTTATAATAGCCAGGACATGGAAGCAACCTAGATATCCATCAGCAGATGAATGGATAAGAAAGCTGTGCTACATATACACAATGGAATATTACTCAGCCATTAAAAAGAATGCATTTGAATCAGTTCTAATGAAGTGGATGAAACTGGAGCCTATTATACAGAGTGAAGTAAGCCAGAAAGAAAAACACCAATACACTATACTAACACATAGATATGGAATTTAGAAAGATGGTAATGATAACCCTGTATGCGAGACAGCAAAGAGACACAGATGTATAGAACAGTCTTTTGGACTCTGTGGGAGAGGGAGAGGGTGGAATGATTTGGGAGAATGGCATTGAAGCATGTATATTATCATGTCTGAAATGGATTGCCAGTCCAGGTTCGAGGCATGAGACAGGGTACTAGGGGCTGGTGCACTGGGATGACCCAGAGGGACGGGATGGGGAGGGAGGTGGGAGGGGCATTCAGGATGGGGAAGACATGTACACCTGTGGCAAATCCATGTCAATGTATGGCAAAATCACTACAATATTGTAAAGTAATTAGCCTCCAATTAAAACAATAAGTTTATATTTTAAAAATAAATATAAAGAAAAAAGTAATTAGCCTCCCAAAAATAAATTAATCAATTAATTAAAAAGAAAAAGGAAACACAAGTCTTAAATGATACATTAGATGAGATGGATCTCATTGATATCTTCAGGACATTTCATCCAAATGCAGAAGAATACACATTCTTCTCAAGGGCACATGGAACATTCTCTAGGATAGACCACATCTTGGGTTACAAATCAAACCTCAGTAAATTTAAGAAAATTGAAATCATATCAAGCATCTTCTCTGACCACAATGCTATGAGACCAGATATCAATTACAAGAAAAAAACGGTAAGAAACAAAAACCCATGGAAACTAAACAACACATTTCTAAATAACCAACAGGTAACTGAAGAAATCAAAAGGGAAATTAAAAAAAAATCTAGAAACAAATGACAATGAAAACATGACAACTCAAAACCTGTGGGATGCAGCAAAAGCAGTTCTAAGAGGGAATTTTATAGCAATACAATCCTACCTCAAGAAACAAGAAAAACATCGAATAGACAACCTAACGTTACACCTAAAACAACTAGAAAAAGAAGAACAACAAAACCTCAAAATTAGTGGAAAGAAATCATAAAGATACAAGCAGAAATAAATCAAAAAGAAATAAAAGAAACAATAGTAAAGATTAATAAAAGTAAAAGCTGGTTCTCTGAGAAGATAAACAAAATTGACAAACCTCTAGCCAGACTCATCAAGAAAAAAAAGAGATAAGAATCAAATCAACAAAATTAGAAATAAAAAGGAAATGTTATAACACACAATGCAGAAATACAAAGGATTATAAAGATTATTATGAACAACTATATGGCAATAAAATAGATAACCTGGAAGAAAAGGACAGGTCCTTAGAAAAGTTCAGTCTTCCAACAGTGAACTGGGAAGAAATAGAAATTATGAACAACCCAATTACAAGCACTGAAATTGAAGCTGTGATCAAAAATCTCCCAAAAGACAAGAGCCCAGGAACAGATGGCTTCACAGGAGAATTCTATCAAATATTTAGTGACGAGCTAATGCCTATCCTTCGAAAACTCTTTCCAAAAATTGCAGAGGAAGGAACACTTCCAAACTCATTCTATGAGGCCACCATCACCCTGATACCAGAACTAGACGAAGACAACACAAAAAAGAAAACTACAGGCCAGTATCACTGATGAACATAGATGCAAAAATCCTCAACAAAAATTCAGCAAACAGAATTCAGCAACACATCAAAAAGAGCATACACCATGATCAAGTTGGGTTTATTCCAGGGATGCAAGGATTCTTCGACATATGCAAATCAATCAATGTGATACAGCATATTAACAAATTGAAAGATAAAAACTGTATGATAATCTCAATAGATGCAGAGAAAGCCTTTGACAAAATTCAGCACCCATTTAAGAATAAAACTCTTCAAAAAATGGGCATAGAAGGTACCTACCTGATTATAGTAAAGGCCATATATGCTAAGCCTACAGCAAACATTATTCTCAATGGTGAAAGACTAAAACAGCATTCCCTCTAACATCAGGAAAATGACGAGGATGTCCACTGTTGCCACTATTATTCAACATTGTCTGGAAGTCCTAGCTACAGCAATCAGAGAAGAAAAAGAAATAAAAGGAATCAATATCAGAAAAGAAGTAAAGCTCTCACTGTTTGCAGATGACACGATACTGTACATAGAAAACCCAAAAGATAGTATCAGAAAATTACTAGAGCTAATCAGTG
The DNA here is from genome assembly GCF_001704415.2 of Capra hircus. NCBI lineage: Eukaryota > Metazoa > Chordata > Mammalia > Artiodactyla > Bovidae > Capra > Capra hircus. Next base: position 16,329,512 of record NW_017189516.1, read on the forward strand.
AACTTAGCAAAGTTGCAGGATACAAAATCAATACACAGAAGTCACTTGCATTTCTATAAACTAACAATGAAAAATCAGAAAGAGAAATTAAGGAATCAATCCCATTCACCATTGCAAGAAAAAGAATTAAATATCTAGGAATAAACTCACCTAAGGAGAGAAAAGAACTGTATACAGAAAATTATAAGACACTAATGAAAGAAATCAAAGATGACATAAACAGATAGGGAGATATTCCATGTTCCTAGGAAGAATCAATATTATGAAAATGACTATACTACCAAATGTAATCTACAGATTCAATGCAATCCCTATCAAATTACCAATGGCATTTTTCACAGAACTAGAACAAAAAATTTCACAATTCATATGGAAACACGAAAGACCCCAAATAGCCAAACCAGTCTTGAGAAACAAGAATGGAGCTGGAGGAATCACCTTCCTGACTTCAGATTATACTACAAAGCTACAGTCATCAAGACAGTATAGTACTGGCACAAAACAGAAATATAGACCACTGGAACAAGATAGAAAGCCCAGAAATAAACGCATGCACCTTTTTTTGACAAAGGAGGCAAGAATATACAATAGGTCAAAGACAACCTCTTCAATAAATGGTGCTGGGAAAACTGGACAGCTACATGTAAAAGAATGAAATTAGAACACCTCCTAACACCATACACCAAGATAAACTCAAAATGGATTAAAGACCTAAATGTAAGACAAGAAACTATAAAACTCTTAAAGGAAAACATAGGCAGAACACTGATGACATAAAACAAAGCAAGATCTTCTACGACCCACGTCCTAGAGTAATGGAAATAAAAACAAAAGTAAACAAGTGGGACCTGATTAAACTGAAAAGCTTTTGCACAGCAAAGGAAACTATAAGCAAGGTGAAAAGACAACCCTCAGAATGGGAGCAAATAATAGCAAATGGAACAACTGACAAAGGATTAATTTCCAAAATACACAAGCAGCTCATACAACTCAATACCAGAAAAACAACCAACCAAATCAAAAAGTGGGAAAAAGACCTAAACAGACATTTCTCCAAAGAAGACATACAGATGGCTAACAAACACATGAAAAGATGCTCAATATCATTCATTATTCAGTTCAGTTCAGTTGCTCAGTCGTGTCTGACTCTTTGCAACCCCATGAATTGCAGCACGCCAGGCCTCCCTGTCCATCACAAACTCCCGGAGCTCATTATCAGAGAAATGCAAATCAAAACTACAATGAGATATCACCTCACACAAATCAGAATGGCCCTCATCAAAAAGTCTACAAACAATAAATGCTGGAGAGGGTGTGGAGAAAAGGGAATGCTCTTGCACTATTGGTGGGAATGTAAATTGATATAGCCACTATGGAAGACAGTATGGAGATTCCTTAAAAAAAAAACTAGGAATAGAACCACCATGACCCAGCAATCCCACTCCTAGGCATATACCCTGAGGAAACCAAAATTGAAAAAGACTCATGTGTCCCATTGTTCATTGCAGCACTATTTACAATAGCTACAGCATGGAAGCAACCTAGATGTCCATCAACAGATGAATGGATAAAGAAGTTGTGGTACATACACACAATGGAATACTACTCATCCATAAAAAAGGAATGTACTTCAGTCAGTTCTAATGAGGTGGATGAACCTGGAACCTATTATACAGAGTGAAGTAAGTCAGAAAGAGAAAGATAAATTCCGTATTCTAACACATATATACAGAGTCTAGAAAAGTGGTACTGAAGAATTTATTTACAGGGTAACAGTGGAGAAACAGACATAGAGAACAGACTTATGGACATGGGGAGAGGGAACGGGAGGGTGAGATGTATGGAAAGGATAACATGGAAATTTACATTACCATATATAAAAGATAGCCAAGGGGAATTTGCTGTATGGCTCAGGAAACTCAAACAGGAGCTCCGTATCAACCTAGAGGGGTGGAATGGGGAGGGAAATGGGAGGGAGATTCAAAAGGGAGGGGATATATGTATACCTATGGCTGATTCATGTTGAGGTTTGACAGAAAACAGCAAAATTTTGTAGAATGATTATCCTTCAATAAAAAATAAGTATATTTAAAAAAAAAAGGAAGGTAGGAATGAATAGATTGGCCTAGTTGAAGTAGAGAGTACACTGGAGAATACTCCTAAGACCACCTAAAGATGCTGGACTAAATCTGCATTCTCCATCCCCTCCCTCTTTTCTCTTAAAGATTGATCCCAGACAGTATGACTCACTAGACTGTCCCCTCATTTCCAGGAGACAAAATGTGCAACTGACACCAATTCTGAACTCTGGCACAATACCCTCTGCTTCTCTCTACACTCAAACGTGGTTGTGGTGGTGCTTTAGTCACTAAGTTGTGTCCAACTCTTTGTGACCCCATGGACTGTAGCCTGCCAGGCTCCTCTGTCCACAGGATCCTCCAGGCAAGAATACTGGAGTGGGTTGTCAATTTCTTCTCCAGGGGATCTTCCCAACCCAGGAATTGAACTCAGGTCTCCCACATTGCAGTAGATATTTTTACTGACTGAAATACAGGGGAAACCTAAACATGTACAGTCAAAAGGTGGGTGGAGAACATACAAAAAGTTTCTAAGAAACCCCAATATGTGTCCACAAGGCCAAACATCCAGTGTTGTCTATCATGTTTAGCACAGTTTTTCTAGCAACCAGCATAGTAGCGGGCACATTATAAACGCTTCCTAAATAACTGCTTGAAGAGTGACCAAATCTGAGGGAAGTGATGGAAAGCTGAATGGTCCTCCTATATGATCACAATGCACACTTTTCTTTCTTAACTTTATTTTTAATTGGAGGATAATTGCTTTACAATATTGTGTTGGTTTCTGCCATACATCAACATGAATCAGCCATAGGTATACATACGTCCCCTCCCTCATAAACCTCTCTCCCACCTCTGACCGCATTCCACCCCTCTAGATTGTCACAAAGCACCAGGTTTGAGTTCCCTGCATTATGCAGCAAATTCCCACAGGCTATCTATGTTACATATGGTAATGTCTACATTTCCATGCTATTCTGCCAATCCATCCCACCCTCTTCTTTCCCCACTGTCCACAAGTCTGTTCTCTATGTCTGTATCTCCACTACTGCCCTTCAAATATGTTCAGCAATACCATCTTTCTGGATTCCACATATATGTGCTAAGACTCACCCTCTTAGAATCCTTGTATTGGAGCTCTACAGTGAGAATACTTAGGCCCAGGTACCAAGGACAGGAAAGATGGAGTAAATTCAAACATACACCTACACGCCCTAGGGGAGACAAAAAAGGAAAGAGAGAGAGATGGCAATAGTACAGTAATATTATGATCTAGGCTGTTCTCATCTCCATACTGCGTGCTGTGCATATAAGATGAACAGTAAGAAGAGTCCCCTGCCCTTTACCCACATCCAATTCAAGCACAGTATGAAGTAGGCATCTTAAGGAAGCTCACAGTCCTCTCTGCAGGTCCTGGAAGATCAGGGACAACTTATGAGTGCAAACTCCTACACATCCTGTAGGCAGGAAGCCTCTCGACAATCGTGCACATCTCTCCATCCTCAGAGGGCAGTGGGTAAGGGTGCCCTCCATGGATGGGGGGAAATAGCTAGGTTCACTCTTTGGCACTCTCGACATTTGCGCCCATCTGTATTGTGGACCTGGGTTTCTCCTAAAGATGCCCACCATCCCGTAATTCTGCCTGCCTGGTTCCTTACTGGATCCTCAACACAGTACCTGACACATGGCAGAAACTCCATAAATATTCAGGAAGGTGAAAAGAGACACAGAATGCACTCAGGCCTGCCCCATGTAGGCGGGGCTCCCTCTTTTCAAAGCTCTGACTAGAACAGAGCTCTGACAACACTTGAGATAGTACTCACTCCTAGGCTGAAAGGGAGAGAAGGAGGGAGGTCGAGAGGGTACAAAGGCTCTGGTACCTGCCTGCTGCTGCGTGTAGAGAAGAAGGCAGGAAGGGAGTACAGAAAACACCCACTCTCTAACACTCTCTGCACCTGAGCACATATTTAATAAGGACATTTCTTCTAGAATACAGATGAGCCCACCAGACCGAGAGCCCAAATCCCTATCTATCCTGTTCTCCTGTGCTTTTCCAGTATCCACCAGTCACTTAAAAACTCTTACTGAAAAAAAGAAAATAAGAAAAAAAAATTCTTACTGGGAAGACAGAAGGGAAGGAGGGAGAAAAGGAAGCAGGAAGGGAGGGGAAAAGGGAATGAAGGAGGGAAAGAGGGAGGACATATGGGTACTGTCCTTGATGCAGTTCAGCCCACCCTCTCTGAATCCTTGTCCAGGTGCATCGCATGGAGACAGCACTAGCACCCAGAGAGCAAGGATTAGAGGGGTGGGCAGGGTAGAAGGCTCAAGCACCCACTGCTCTCAATGCAGACAAGGCTGGGTCAGTGTGAGAGCAGGAAGGAGAAGTATGCACACTGTGAGCACTAGAAGGGGGATTCCTAAAAAGCCCCATTCTGCTCTGTAACTACCTAGAGGGGTAGAAAGGGGTGGAAGGTGGGAGGGAGGTTCAAGAGGGAGGGGACACATGTATACCTATGGCTGCATGCTGATGTATAGCAGAAACCAACACAACATTGTAAAACAATTAGCCCTTCAATTAAAAACAAACACAAAATTTTAAAAAGCTCCATTCTGCCACACAACCGAACTCAGCATATGTAGGATATTAGATGGCACAGAAGTCCACTCTCCTACACATATCCTTCGAGATAAGGACCACATCCCTCTTGTGTACTTCATATGCCCATTGCCTGGCCTAGTAGCAGCACCTTGCTCAATAAATACCTGGGGAAGGGAGGCCAGAAGATTCACAGGTGCTTTGTCCTTCCACCTGCAGGAAAGGGCCCACCTGTGGAGCTAGAGCAGGTGTGCTGCGCTATGCTAGCACTCACATTTGGGGCACAAGGAAAGGAAAGGGGGAGCTGAGCAGAAGGCTCAGCCATGCACACCATAGGTACACCTGTGTGAGGGGATAAAGGGAACTGTAGTTCCCACCCCGAGCCCACGTATCCACAGGCACTGTCATGAGAAAGCTGACTGTTCCAGGATCCGCTAGGCAGTGAAGTTGGTGTCCCTGACTGGCTAGGTCACCATGGCATCTCCAAAGAACAGGAGCTCAGTTAATGTGTTAAACGGATAGACAAAGAAATGACACATCAATAACTGACTGATGGACTTCCCCGGTGGTATGGTAGATAAGAATCTGCCTGCTAATGCAGAGTATGTGGGTTTGATCCCTGGTCTGGGAAGATTCCACATGCTGTGGAGCAACTAAGCCCAAGAGCCACAACTATTAAAGCCCATGCGCCTAGAGCCTGTGCTCTGCAGCAAGAGAAGCCACCACGGTGAGAAGCCCGCACGCCGCCAGAGTGGCCCCTCCCACCGCAACTAGAGAAAGCCCACGTGCAGGGACACAGGGCCAGTGTAATCAAAAGTAAATATAAATGAAGAATTGTTAAACTTATTTAATAAACAACAACAATTAACTGACTGAAAGATCAGCAAAGCACAGGTAGGCCAAATGCTGGAGAGGCTTCAATCTCAGGCTCCCAATCTCACATCCTCCTTTTTTTTTTTTTAATTTTTTGGCTGCACCACATGGCATGTGGGCTCTTAGTTCCCTGATCCAGGATCAAACCTGTGCCCCCTGCATTGGAAGTGCAGACTCTTAACCACTGGGCCACCAGGGAAGTCCCTCAGTCTCATACCCTTGCACAAGCCCACTGCCCTACACTCAGTCTGGGATGCAAGAAGACAGAGTGGAAATGAAAATCCAGTCGAGGCACCTGTACCCCACATGTGCTTTTGAGTGCATGCACACAACAAAGAAGCGCACGCTTCTGCAGACAAGTGTAGATATGAACAAAGCCTCTCTCCTACCTCTTGAGTTTTGTGCAGAAATGTGTCTCTAGGTGTATCTGTGTGGATCTGCATGTAAACAATGAGAGGCCTCAATTCCTGGCATGCCCTGTGTTCCTCTTCTCTAGGCTTAGGGAAGTTCATTCAGCCCACATCTCCACCAGACAAGAAGTTCTGTAAGGAGAGAAGCTATCTCATATTGAGCAGGATGCTCCCAGCCCAGTGCATGACACACAAAAAGTCATCAGTACATACACATATGCTGATTGGATTGTTTGGCAGAAGGCACTTGATGGCAGGGCTCCCCTCTCCTGTAATCCATGCACATAGGAGGTGCTTTGAGCATTCACAGCTCCGATATGCAATGGGTACGGGAGAAGGAGCAGTTCATTCTTCTACACATAGTGTGTGTGTATGCATGTGCGTATGTGTTGCGTTAAGTGCATACCCTGAAAAGTAATGATAAGGGTCTTCCCTGACATGGTCTTGGCTGTGAGTTTGCTTAACCTCGCTTAACCTCATATGCTCACCAAGTGTGTGGCTCTCGAAGGTGGGGAGAGTTGTGAGCAGATGTACCTCTGCCACAGCTCGCAGGGGCGCAACACTGGGCACATGCATAAGAAATGGGGAATCACGTTCCCTCCCACCCTCTACACGTTAAGTCCCTCAGAGGAGGCTGACTTGTGTGCCACTGCATCCCCAGCACTTCCACTAAATCAGTGACTCAAAGTTGAGCGAACATCAGAGCCAGCAAGAAGGCTTGTGAGAATACACATGGCTGTGGTCCGTAATTTAGCAGTTCAGGGAGAGGGCCCAAGAATTTGCATTTCTAACAGTGTTCCAGGTGATACTGATGCTCCTAGCCCAGTGACTACACTTTGAGAGCCACCACTCTAAAAGGACATGAGACAGATGAAAGAATGGGATAGCAGATGTCAAGACTCTACTATTTTAAACACGGATGAGATTCCCTCTCTATGAAATTTTATACAATAGCAATGAACTGGGACAGCATCTGTCCCCAAGTACTGAGAATGAGAGAGGGAGCTGAATAGGAAGCTCAGGGCTCTTCATATCTAGTCTATCAGCATGTGTGTGTGTGTGTGTGTGTACAAGAAATGTCACCGCCCTGCTCACAGGTGACTATCCTATGATCGTGCAAAGGGGACATGCCCTTTTTGCATACACATGTGGGAGATAAGCAGTAAGGGCAACTTCCACCCAAGCTCTGGCTGTGGAAGGAGCATGCAAAATGCTCACTGCCTTGCCAACTGGACATGGGAAACAGCACACTGCTAGTGACACTTAGTATCCTGCATACTCTGTGGATGCCACTCTGGGTACAGGGTACACACTTTCTGTGTCTCTATGCCTAAGTGCTGTGTGTGTGCAGGGAAGGCTCACTTTTCTGCATCCAGTGTGTTCACACATGATCCTACAGAAAGGGAAAGACAGGCTCTCTCCCACACAGCAGTACAAATGGGAGCAGCAGTGAGAAGGCCTCCATCATTGAATCCTATCCATAGAAGGTTAGGAAAGTTGGTGGGTCTACATGCTGGGGAGGCAGTGGGACAGCATTACAGCCTATTTCTCCTGCCCTTGATGTAAGCAGGAGTCTCTGCACATAGGTCTATGTCACTAAGTGTGTCTGGGAGCTGGGGTGTTGACAAATCTCGTTCTGGCATATCCTGCATATGTTTGGGTCTATAGATCAGGCAGCAGGAACCACAGAGATCTACTCCATTCCTCTGAACAGTGGCCTATTCGTGTGTAGCATCCATGTGTTGGTGTGTTTGTCAGTCACCCACCAGAATATAAGGGTAACAACTGTGTCCATTTTGACCCCTGCTACATTCTCTGTGAAGAGATAGTATCTGGCATCGAGGAGACACTCAAATATCTTGGGGAAGAAGGGAAATAAGGATGAAAGGTTGCTGCTCTGTCCTCCTACATGTAGACAAGGCTCCTTGCCTTGGAGTCCCAAACAGTGGCAGTGATTCAAGACAGCACCAGCTCCCAGACTGAACAAGGGAGAGGGATGCACCCAGCAGGGGTCCACCCTGTGGTACGTGTTTATGTGTATGCACCCAGTCAGGCCCCTCTTCTGCACACAGTGCCTTTGTGTGGAACTGTACTGAGGCTTCAAAGATTCTCCTACATACATCTGTCTGTGACCAGGATGTAGGGCAGCTATGTCAATTTCCAATGCGCAGCCTGCCCACCTTGACGACATGTGGGCATGAAGAAAGAAAGGGGGTCCATTCTCCAACCTGCAGGGAAGGACCAGATGCAGTGCATTTTCTCATGGGTTGGTTGCTCAGCACCGCACCTGAGCTAGAGCAGGTAGTTGTAGAATGGGGTGGGGGGGGACCAGGTAGGGGGACACAGAGATGCTTTGTTCTAGGCGAAGATGGTGCTCCCTCTCTCAGAATCCTTGCCCAGGTGCATTGCATTCAGAAAGCACTCTCACCCAGGTAGCAAGGATTAGAGAGGGGGAGCCAGAACAGAAGATTCCAGCACCTGCATACCTTGCATGTATGTTTAACAAGGAGGTTCACCATTCCTGCCCACTGCATTTACATAGGATTGAACTGAAGAGAAGGTGCTCCTGCCTGGATCAGTGCAACAGAGGAAGAGAAGTTTTGTACTTGTTAGTAAGTTGGGGGGTGGGGTAGGGCAGGTAAGTCCCCTGCATGGCTGCTCACCCTGAGTACATGCAGCAGTGATGGGTGATGAAAACGTCTACTTTCCTCTCTGGACTGGAAGATCCAGGAGGACAGGGGCCAAGTCTGTCGCACAGTGCCTCATAAATATTATTTGTGGAAGGAAAGAATGAATGAGGGACAGACGGCAGGCAAGCATGCAGCAAGTAGCTGAGAGGTAATAGCCAGATCATCTGTCCTGCTCCACGCAGAGCAGGCTCACCCTCAAGGATCTCCACCCCAGGGCACAGCATTTAGAAGGAACTCTCACTTTTGCACAAAGGAGGAAAGGAGAAACAGAGCAGAAAGCACTGGTGCTGGCACCCTGTACGTGTGCAGATGTACATATTTAATTCTCATGGACCCATCCCCACAAGGCATCATGCTTTTAACAGACTGAGCCCTCCTCCCCAGCATGTACATGTATACTCATCACCACGCACAAGGTCCCATGGCCATTCTCTCTCAGACAGAGCCTCTGAATACAGGCTGTGAGCAGCACCTTTTTCAGATCGTACGTGAAAGTTCACACGTGTTGGCTGTGCATCTGGAGGTTAACAAAAAAGCTGGCATGATCTAGCAAGGGGCGGAGGTGGGTATGCATGTGTATGCACATACTGGGGATGGCATGGTAAAGGGGCTACTTTACCCCTTTCCACTCCTCTGACCAACTATGAGCTCAGGGAGGGCGATGACTGATTGTGCCATCACCCACTGCATGCTTCCCCATTAGTGTATGAATGTAGGAAGCCAGAATAAAGAGAAAGCTCACACCCTGACATAGGTGTAAGCCTGCTACAGGGGATTGAGGCCCTTTCTCCCACCTGTCCTCCAGAGAGCCCAGGGTTGAGGACTCTGGGTCAGTCCATATCATTCACCAGTGAATCTCTGCCACCCAGTGCAGCATACCTCCTAGGAAATGAAATGTTTGAAAGACAATGAGTCAGTGGAAGAGGTCATGTATCGGTACTCGGTCCTTCTCCACGTAGACCAGGCTCAGCCTCTTTGAATCCTTGAATAGGTGTGTTGCACTAGAGCAGCACTCACACCTAGGTTCCAAGGATTCGAGAGGGGGAGCAGACAAGAAGGCTCAGGCACCTGCCCTGTGTGTGTACAGCTATGACACAGTCTTGGTCTCATGTATATACACTGAGGATTGATTGTACAGAGAGGCAGAGAACTTTCTGCATGAGATCAGACACGGTTCCTGCTTTTGTGTACTTCTGGGTGACAGCAGCAATGAGACGTCCATTCTGTGGCCCACCCACCCTCAGGGCAGGTGGAGCAAAGGCTGATGAAGAATTCCATTCTCCTCCCTCAACTGTAAGCAACATGAGGGCAGGGACATGGTGTGCCTGTTCATGACTATAGGCTCACCACCCAGCTTGGTACCGTGTATGGAAGAGGTGATCAATAAACATTGGTGACATAGCTGGGAAGAGGCTGGAAAGGTGCTCTGTCCCATATGGAAGATGGGAGCTCTCACATTCAGAATCCTTGCCCAGGTGGATTGCATTCACAAAGCACTCTCACCTGGGGAGCAAGAATTAGAGAGGGGAGCCAGAACAGGCGGTCCCACGTGGGCTTAATGAGTGGGCTCAGTCTTCTTCACAGAAGCTGCTTACTCGTGATACGGAAGAGAAGGTTCTGAAGCTTCACAATGAAGATGTCTAGTTGAACACATGTCTTTTCTGTTCTCTCAGATGACAACAACAAACCAACAACAAAGAAGTATAAACCTACAAGGGCAAAGAGACCGAGAGGAGAAGAGGGTGAGAGGAAAGAGCGAATGAATGAATATCACTGAGGCTTATTAACATGCGACTACATACTGGGTTTCCCTGGTGGCTCAGAGGTTAAAGCATCTGCCTGCAATGTGGGAGACCTGGGTTTGATGCCTGGGTCAGGAAGATCCCCTGGAGAAGGAAATGGCAACCCACTCCAGTATTCTTGCCTGGAGAATCCCATGGACGGAGGAGCCTGGTGGGCTACAGTCCACGGGGTCACAAAGAGTCGGACATGACTGAGCGACTTCACTTCACTTCACCTCACTTCACATACTGGATAGCCTGCCAGCCTCTTCTGTCCATGGATGGAATTCTCTAGGCAGGAATACCGGTATGGGCAGCCATTCCTTTCTCCAGGGGATATTCCTGACCCAGAGATTGAAGCCGGGTCTCCCGCACTGTAGGCAGATTCTTTACCATCTGAGCCACCAGGGAACACCATAGTTGAGTGCAGTTGTTCTCAAACTCTGACATGCATCAGGATCACCTGGCTGCTGCTGCTGCTGCTAAGTCGCTTCAGTCGTGTCCGACTCTGTGCGACCCCATGGACTGCAGCCTACCAGGCTCCGCCGTCCATGGATCTTCCAGGCAAGAGTACTGGAGTGGGAGTGCCATTGCCTTCTCAGAGGATCACCTGGAGAGCTTGGTAATACTCAGGTTATAGGCGTATCCAACTCCACAGGCCTGGGGAAGGGCCCAAGAATTTACATTTTTAACAGGTTCCCAGGAGATGCTGCTGCTGCTGGGACTTTACAGTGGTGTGGAGGGAAAACCATGGACTCCTGTGTTCACATAACCCTGTTTCAAATCCAAGTTCCACCACAAATGAACTTAGAGAGTCAACATGTCTGAAAAATGGGGTCAATAAAGCCTACTTCCAGATGTTCAAGCTGGTTTTAGAAAAGGCAGAAGAACCAGAGATCAAATTGCCAACATCCGCTGGATCATGGAAAAAGCAAGAATAGTTCCAGAAAAACATCTATTTCTGCTTTATTGACTATGCCAAAGCCTTTGACTGTGTGGATCACAGTAAACTGTAGAATATTCTGAAACAGATGGGAATACCAGACCACCTGACCTGCCTCTTGAGAAACCTGTATGCAGGTCAAGAAACAACAGTTAGAACTGGACATGGAACAACAGACTGGTTCCAAGTAGGAAAAGGGGTACGTCAAGGCTGTATATTATCACCCTGCTTATTTAACTTCTATGCAGAGTACATCATGAGAAACGCTGGACTGGAAGAAGCACAAGCTGGAATCAAGATTGCCGGGAGAAATATCAATCACCTCAGATATGCAGATGACACCATCCTTATGGCAGAAAGTGAAGAACTAAAGAACCTCTTGATGAAAGTAAAAGAGGAGAGTGAAAAAGTTGGCTTAAAGCGCAACATTCAGAAAACTAAGATCATGGCATCTGGTCCCATCACTTCATGGCAGATAGATGGGGAAATAGTGGAAACAGTGGCTGACTTTATTTCTGGGGGGTTCCAAAATCACTGCAGATGGTGATTGCAGCTATGAAATTAAAAGATGCTTACTCCTTGGAAGGAAAGTTATGACCAACCTAGATAGCATATTCAAAAGCAGAGACATTACTTTGCCAACAAAGGTCTGTCTAGTCAAGGCTATGGTTTTTCTAGTGGTCATGTATGGATGTGAGAGTTGGACTATAAAGAAAGCTGAGCACTGAAGAATTGATGTTTTTGAACTGTGGTGTTGGAGAAGACTCTTGAGAGTCCCTTGGACTTCAAGGAGATCCAACCAGTCCATCCTAAAGGAGATCAGTCCTAGGTGTTCATTGGAAGGACTGATGTTGAAGCTGAAACTCCAATATTTTGGCCATCTCATGTGAAGAGTTGACTCATTGGAAAAGACTCTGATTCTGGGAGGGATTGGAGGCAGGAGGAGAAGGGGACGACAGAGCATGAGATGGTTGGATGGCATCACCGACTCAATGGACATGAGTTTAGGTAAACTCCGGGAGTTGGTGATGGACAGGGAGGCCTGGCGTGCTGTGGTTCATGGGGTCACAAAGAGTCAGACACAACTGAGCAACTGAACTGAAAGCCTACTTCCTAATGGTGCACGAAAATTAAACAGGATGACAAATAAACACAAAATGGAGCACAGTACCTAGCACATGGCTATCATTACTTGTATTTCTTACCCTCCACTTATATGCATCCATGTATTTGAGTGAGTGTGCATTTTTAAGGGCAGGGGTCACCCTCCTGCACACAAGGGACAGGGGAGAGGAAAGAGGTCTGAATACCCATCAAACTGAGTATACCTGTGGTGGGCGGAGGGGGCGGGGGAGAGAATAGATTTATTCTCTTTAATTCCTTTGTGTGTAAGTGAGTTGAGGAGTCTGTCTCTCCCTTAATCTCCCTTATCAACAAAGTTTACACCCTATCCTCATATTAAAGAATGTGAAGGAAAACATCAGAAGTTTCCCTGTCCTCTACTCTGTGTGTGTGTCTGAGAAAAGGCGGGGGAGAGAGCGAGTGTGAGCACAGGGAGGAACGGCTGCAACAGGAAAGTGCACCCTGGACTGCTTGTGCAAATGCAGCCTACAGGAATGGTATTTAGACAGTTCGCTGTTCAGCTGCAAGAGCAGTGGAGTCAGAGCCTGTGCATTCATACTGGGGATGCATTGTGAGTGAAGTTCAGCATGTGGGGTGGCGGCAGAGGGGGCGAGCAGGGAAGCACATGCCCTCCATACAAGAGAATGAGGGAGCTGAGGCTTCCCTCCTGAAAACCCTGACTGTTGGAGGGAATTTTAGAAAGCTCGCCCTCCCTTAGGCAACGGACAGGAGAAGGAAGAGGTGAGGAGGCTCCCTCTCCTTAATGTTTCCCATGTATATAAGTAGCAGAGGAGAATGACTTACGAAGTGAACTCTCAGTGAGGGTCCATGTGTGCCTGGGGCGAGGGGTGGAGAGGAAAGGGGAGAGAGATGGAGGAGAAATAGAAAAAAAAAAAAAAAACAATACCAGTGGATGAATGAGAATGGGGTCTTTGCCCCTGTGAGTATGAAACCAAAGATTCCAGTGTCTCCTGTCTCTGGAAGCTCATCTGCCTGTGTATGTTGCAAACATGGCCATGTGTGGACCTCCCGCGCATGCTCACTCTCCTATCTATCTTGATGGTGTGCTGTATGTCTGGTATCTATGAACGAGAGACCAGCACTAACAAGTAGTGTGCCTTCTATTAAATAACTTCTCAAAGGAAGAACACTGAGACAGCTCACTGCTCTTCCTGGGAGGTATGCAAGGGCAGGGTAAGGGCAGGAAGGCTCCATCCCTGCTCACTTTGTCAATGGGACTCTGCATGCAGGTTCTCACCCCTCCATAGATGCCCAGCTGTCATGGTGGTGGGGCAGGGTGCTTGGACAGTGGACACTAAAGAGTATAATCTCATTCACCAGCATGTGTGCACACCTGCACAGGGGATACAAATGAGACTCATCCTCCTTTATGTGTCCACTAGCCAGTATACTCAGAGTAATATGAGCGTCCTGTTTGCTGCTGGCTCCCTACAGCCAGCAGACTATCCAGTACGTAGTAGGAAGTAAGTAAATAATGGCCGGAAGAAGAGGGAGATGATGTACAGGCACTCTGTGCTTCCATCTGCAGATTAGGCTCAGCCTGCTCTAAATCCCTGCCCTGGCACACTCTAGTAGAAAGCACTTAGCAACCAGGTACCAAGGATTAGAAAAAAGCAGCAAATGAGAGGGCTCTCAGGAGTGGTGTGGGAAGAACAGAAAATCCTCACTTTTCCCAGCCCCTTGAACACAGGAAGGCAGGCTTAATGGGAGTGAGGAATTTTATTCTTTGGCACAAGGTCAAAGGACAGTGAGCCGAGCATTTCTGATGTATGCTTAGATTCCTAAATCCAAGAGATGCTAAAAAAGATCTGTGAAAGGAATGAGGAGAGGTGACTGGCGCGCCATTCTTCTCTGTGCAGAAGACACTTATCTTCTGTGAATCCTTGCCCAGGTACATTGCACTGAGACAGTACCCGCATCTGGGCATTAAGATTGGAGACAGGGGAACAGAGCAGAAAACTAGGGCACCCATACAAGCAGTGTCAGCACAGATGGCCAACTCATACATGAAAAAGAGGAAAAAGAACAGTTCATCTTTGACCCCTCTTTCTTTCATACGTCATATCCAATATATCAGTAAATCCAATTGGCCCTAACTTTAAAATAGATCCATATCTGACCAGTTTTCACTTTCAACACCACCACCATGTCTCCATCAACTTGTCACCTGAATTATTTCAATTGTTCTCCCTGTTTCTGCACTTGCTCTCTCTTATAGTCTATTTACCACACAACAGTCAGAACAATGCTTTTAAAACAAAGGCACGTAAAACCCGTGTGATCTGATTTTGAATTGGAAATGTAAGAATGATCTCATGTGGGGTTTTCTTTTGTTTTTTTGTTTTTCTTTTGGTGGCACCACACGGCTTGTGGGATCTTAGTTCCCTAACCAGGGATTGAACACGTGCCCTTGGCAATGAAAGCACAGAGTCCCAACCACTAGACCACCAAGAAACTCCCTGATTTCATGTTTTATCTAGAAACATGATCAAGCTTTTTTGTTGTCGTTCTGATCACTGAATAACCCTGAAAACAATGACCAATCCAGAGGCAACCTGTAGGGCCTAGAATAAGGCCTCCAAATACCATGTGTTATAAAAAAGGAACCAAGGCTTATTGAAGATATGGTAAATTACAGATCTGGGGAAGACGTCTAAGATAAGACTGGAACAAAATCAATCCGTAAAGCAGAGAATCTCTTGAATAAGTACTGGGGCCATGCCCAAAGAACTCAAAAACCAACTTGAAGATGCTCTCCTGGCTAAGATGGGACATTTGAGCTCTACTGAGGACAAGAACCACAATGGGAAGATCAAATATATCTAAATCCATGAGCTTATGACAATAATTTTTTTTCAAGATCCTTTTTGGAGTATGCTACTGAGCCAACTCATTACTTTCAGAACTGATAAATAAAGAGAATCAATCATGTATCTGTCTTTTCTGTAAAAACTGTAGCACTGGGTAATCAAACAGTAGTTGAGGGTAAGTTTTCCTTTATAGAAGTATTCTACTTAATAAATGAAGAAAGAATAATGGAATCAGAGTATCATTATTTTACAGGCCTAATGAAATAATGGCCCCAGGAATCGAGCATCAATGGCAACTAACATCACCAAAGAAAGGACAACCAACCATTATATGCCTCTTGATGGAAGTATTCCTGCCCACTTCTCCAAAATTAAGCCTGAATCTCTTCAGGCTTCTAGATACAACTATCAATTTATAGGAAATACAAACAAGGGACAGCAACATGTAAACTACACCACAGGGATGCAATCAGAAAAATCCAGTCTGTAGGACATTGCAGGACAAATGGCCCACTTTACAATCAAAGAAAAAATATAGATGGTGGGAGAAGGTATAATTCAGAGACTTCAGATACCTATCAACCAAATGCAATGTATGGACTTTATTTGGATCCTAATTTCTTTTTTATTTTCTTGGCTGTTCCCCGCAGCTTTCAGGATCTTAGTTCCCCAACCAGGGGTTGGACCCTCAGCAGTGAGAACACAGACTCCTAACCACTGGATAGCCAGGGGAATTGTACATACTAATTGATACATACTAATCATCAGTTTTCCATTTCTGCTATCAAATCTCACTACTTCCCATGTCGGAATGACCTCGTTGTTGTTCTGAGAACACAGTAGGCCTTTTTCTTAAAAAAAAATTTATTGGAGTATAGTTGATATAGTAGGTTCCACAGTGTAGTGGTAATCACACTCACCTAACATGGGAGAGGTCCTTGGTTCAAAACTGAGTGGAAACATTTACTCCCTGTGACTTCCCTGTAGCTCAAACAATAAAGAATCTTCCTGCAACGCAGGAGACCAGGGTTCAATCCCTGGGTCGGGAAGATCCCCTGGAAGAGGAAATGGCAACCACTCCAATACTCTTGCCTGGAGAATGCCATGGACAGAGAAGCCTGGTGGCCTACAATCCATGGGGTCTCAAAGAGTTGGACACAACTTACTGACTAACACACACACACACACACACACATTTTATTTACAGTGTTGTGCTACTTTCTGCTGTACAGCTAAGTAAGTCAGTTATACATATACATATATCCACTCTTTCTTAGATTCTTTTCCCATATAGGTCATTATATAGAGTATTAAGTAGAGTTGCCTGTGCAGAAGATCCTTATTTGTCTATTTTAAATATAGTAGTGTGTATATGTTAATCCCAATCTCTCAGTTTCTCCCTCTCCTCTTTTCCTCGCTGGTAACCTTAAGATTGTTTTCTACATCTGTGACCCTATTTCTGTTTTGTAGATAAGTTCATTTGTACCATTTCTTAGGACTTCATGTATAAGTCACAACATATGGTATTTGCTTTTATCTGACTCACTTCACTTAGTATGACAATCTCTAAGTCTATCCATGTTGCTGCAAATGGCATTATTTCATTTGGCAATGGAGGACCTCATTATCTTCATTACCTCCACCATAGTTTGGCTTCAGGTCAAACAACAGGGAGGGAACATAGCCCCATCAACAGATAATTGGAATTAAGATCTACTGACCATAGCCCCGCCCATCAGAACAAGACCCAGTTTCCCCCTCAGTCAGCCTCTCCCATAAGGAAGCTTTCATAAGCCTCTTACCTTATCTATCTGAGATAGGGCACTAAGAGAGGGCATCAGAGGGCAGACAGACTGAAACCACAATCACAGACAACTAGTCAATCTGATCACATGGACCACAGCCTTGTCTAACTCAATAAAACTAAGCCATGCCTTGCGGGGCCACCCAAGACTGATGGGTCATGGTGGAGAGGTCTGACAGAATGTGGTCCATTGGAGATGGGAATGGCAAACCAATTCAGTATTCTTGAGAACCCCATGAATAGTATGAAAGGCAAAAAGATAGGACACTGAAAGATGAACTCCCCAGGTCAGTAAGTGCCCAATATGCTACTGGAGATCAGTGGAGAAATAACTCCAGAAAGAATGAAGGGATGGAGCCAAAGCAAAAACGACACCCAGTTGTGGATGGGACTGGTGATAGAAGCAAGGTTCGATGATGTAAGAGCAATACTACATAGGAACCTGGAATGTTAGGTCCATGAATCAAGGCAAATTGGAAGTGGTTAAAAAAGAGATGGCAAGGGTGAACGTCGACATTCTAGGAATCAACGAACTAAAATGGACTGGAATGGGTGAATTTAACTCAGATGACCATTACATCTACTACTGCGGGCAGGAATCCCTTAAAAGAAATGGAGTAGCCCTCATAGTCAACAAAAGAGTCCGAAATGCAGTACTCAGATGCAATCTCAAAAACAACAGAATGACCTGTTCGTTTTCAAGGCAAACCATTCAATATCACGGTAATCCAAGTCTATGCCCTGACCAGTATTGCTAAAGAAGCTGAAGTTGAACATCTATGAAGACCTACAAGACTTTCTAGAACTAACACCCCAAAAAGATGTCCTTTTGCAAAAGTAAGACATCAAGGAACACCCGCACTAACAGGGAAATTTGGCCTTGGAGTACAAAATGAAGCAAGGCAAAGGCTAATAGAGTTCTGCCAAGAGAACGCACTGGTCATAGCAAACACCCTCTTCCAACAAAACAAGAGAAGATTATACACATGGACATCACCAGATGGTCAACACTGAAATCAGATTGATTATATTCTTTATAGCCAAAGATGGAGAAGTTCTATACAGTCAGCAAAAAAAAAAAAAGACCGGGAGCTGACTGTGGTTCAGATCACGATCTCCTTATTGACAAATTCAGACCAAAACTGAAGACAGTTGAGAAAACCACTAGACCATTCAGTTATGACCTAAATCAAATCCCTTATGACTATACAGTGGAAGTGAGAAATAGATTTAAGGGACTAGATCTGATAGAGTGCCTGATGAACTATGGATAGAGGTACAGGCCACTGTATTTGAGACAGGAATCAAGACCGTCCTCAAGAAAAAAAAAATGCAAAAAAGAAAAATGCTTGTCTAAGGAGGCCTTAGAAATAGCTGAGAAAAGAAGGGAAGTGAAAAGCAATGGAGAAAAGGAAAGATATACCAATTTGAATGCAGAGTTCCAGAGAAAAGCAAGGAGAGATAACAAAGCCTTCCTCAGCGATCAATGCAAAGAAATAGAGGAAAACAATAGAATGGGAAAGACTAGACATCTCTTCAAGAAAATCGGAGATACCAAGGGAACATTTCATGCAAAGATGGACACAATAAAGGACAGAAATGGTATGGACCTACAGAAGCAGAAGATATTGAGAAGAGGTGGCAAGAGTACACAGAAAGTGAAAGTGAAGTCACTCAGTTGTGTCCGACTCTTTGTGACCTGGTGGACTGTAGCCTACCAAGCTCCTCTGTCCATGGGATTCTCCAGGCAAGAATACTGGAGTGGGTTGCCATTTCCTTCTCCAGGGGATCTTCGTGACCCAGGGATCGAACCCAGGTTTCCCGCATTGGAGGCAGACGCTTTAACCTCTGAGCCACCAGGGAAGCCCACAGAAGAACTATCCAAAAAAGATCTTCATGACCCACATAATCATGATGGTGTGATCACTCACCTAGAGCCTGACATCCTGGAATGTGAAGTC